>NC_069362.1:40634015-40937045 GCF_021730395.1 Mercenaria mercenaria
TGCTAGATCAATAATAACTCGAACAAAGTTTAAGTTCATAAACTGGGTTAAATTGATAATGTTAAGATATTCATTTATACTTAGATTTTTGAAACATATCAAATGACGTTTAAATTATGTTGTTTAAACCTTTGATAAGTTATTTATGCGGAGAAGATAATTAGCATAAAACGAACTGCATTTTCTTACATGTACATTATCAGACTTGTATGTCTTTACTAATACCACAGATTAATTACATCACTATCTATTCGACAGTTGTTCAGAGGTTTTGTAGAAAGAATAATCTACAGTAACCTTAATATTCCATATTTTCAATGTGTAGTTTATTTTACTTTGTTATTTCGTCCTAAGAGAAATCATTTTAACCTAATCACCACCCCGCTTGCTAAACCCCTTTGAGATAAACCAAATAACAGGGCATAGTTTAAAGTTGCATTCAGATTGTGATATGCAGTGATTGATATTAGGTTTCAGATTGTAACTTTTAAATGCGTACAACCAAGTTTCCTATTGTAACTTCTAAGTTTAAAAGTACGAAAATTAAATACTTTCTGAATGAAAAATATGACACTTGATGAAACACATGTAAAGTGTATTATGAAATTTTCAGTTAGTAATTAGCAAATTAGGACTTAGAGAAAGAAATATACGGTGTACCATTTGAAAGGCGCAAAAAAGCGATTTACATTCAAAGGAAGTTAAAAGTTGTCTCCAAGGCTCATGGAATATGTATTTATTAATTTGAAATATACCATATAACAGTTTGTATTGTGGCGGATAGTACCAAAAAGCAATTTGCATTCACAGGAAGTTAGAAGTTGTCATCTAGGTGCACGGACTTTGCATTTACTAATTTGAAATATGTAACTTTGTATTGTGGCGGATAATACCCTCCATATCATCGTGCTGTCGTAACATCGCTCCATCACCATCATGTCATCGTAGTTTCGCGTCTTCGTCAACGTGCCTTCGCTCTGTCTCCAACATGCTATCGTTCTGTCTGTCTTCACCAATTTGTCATCGTATTGGCGTGGCATCGCGCAGCGATAGCAAGATGGCCCTAACGGGTATTTTGAGAACTATTTAATTTCGCATTTCCAAACCTTCTATGTTTATTGAAGGATAACCAAGTTCAACATACGGCTCCGGAAAGACGGAAAAATAAACGCACTATAGAGATGTACAATACATACATATATATAAGTACAAAGGGCAATAGATCTTGTTCGCTCAGGAAATCCGGCTGAAAAGTGCATGCTAGCATTTCCCTATAATAGCAGTAAACATTTTTCAAAATAAAATCAGACGTTTCATCGAAATAGTCCAAACCATGTTTTAAGTATGTCACCGGACGACCGATGGGACGGAAAATGGACAGTCAATGCCAAAATTATATCTCTCAGCCGGTTGATCATCCATGTCGATGCAATCAACTTGTTATGTACTTATATATGTATCGGCCTACACCCCACAGCTTCAGTTCGACATTAACCAGACTGTTTACTGTGGTGTAGCTACACTGAGGCATACTATAAGAGATACATCGGTGTTTCCAGAAAAAGTAAAGAAGAATAAGAATATTCAATTGAATCACTGATAAGGTTCTGACGTCTCGGTATCTTTTCAATGTCTGTCTATATCAGTTATAGTTTTGTAGGCTAGTTGCCAGTGACTGTACTGGTAATTAAGACCGTCAATGGTATGTAATCTCCGTCACTGATTTCAGACAACTTATTAATAACTAGCATACTATTCTAATGCTTATACGTCATCCAGACAACATATTTTGTCAATATTTCAACCTTAAAATTATCCATTTAGTTTGCCAATCGTACAGATTGCATTCAGTCATTTTAGAAGTCATTCAGTTTATCAGGCACTTTAGAAGGAATACAGTCCGTCTGACAGTCATTCATTCAAGCATAACCAGATGAACAACCCCACCTCCTGGTAAGACCTTAAGCAACCGGTCGAAGGTATTTGCTATAAATTTCACATCTTCGTCACAATTTAACAGTTGAATATCAATATGAAATCCTTTCTTTATTTAAAACTTGTTTCAGTATGAAAATGGACAGAAAACACATCTGAGCAACATGATATGACGTGCTCGTCACATACCAGTTAAGAGAGACGTATGTATCACCGCAAGCAATGTGAAACTGAAACATGTACGTGTCCTTGTAGTTATACGTAGCCGTTAGCGTATTTGAAATGAACTTTCCAACTGGAGTTATTAACCAATTATTTATGCGTTTACATTAAAAAGAGATGTCTAAATAAAATACGTGGCACTTCGTTACGTGTGATAATAAATTTCACTTTGGTCTGCCTTAAATTTCTGAACAATGGTCCGGCGTTATGTTTTAAGTAAAACAATGATTTTACAAATTAACCTACTACAGAATGCATATTGTGGCTACCGATGTGTATGTGTAATGGATTGTTAGAAACATATAGTTTATTTCGACGGTCCTCGTTAACGTCTAATTTAGCAATGTAATTTTGTACTGATATATATTTAGAAATACTATTTTACACATAGCTAAATAAATGCTAAAGAAAATATGAAATTACTCGTACTTTTTACAGAAAATAACATTTTCCCCCAGTATCATGGAATATGTAAAGAACGTCGTCCATAAATGTATCTGTACTATAATGTTGGTACATCGCTTCTGGAACAGTAATGTTTTACACACCAAGGTCCACAACATGAATAACATCAGACATACAACATGTTATAATAACACAGTGGTTGATGCTATCATAACATAGAATGATAGGGTTCTTCAAGTCAGCATCTGCAGTTACCAGCTCCCCGAGAAACTTCCCATTAATGCTGAACATCACAATATTGTTGGAGGTATATCCGCAAAGGAACACGGTTCCATCATCAGTTACACAGACACCGCATGTGCATTTCAGTCTTTTATCCCGTAGTTCCATTATAAGTGTGGCATCCTTGTTTAGACAGACGGCACCATCACTGTAATCTGGAACGATTAAGTTATTTCCACTTGTAGTCATATGCTGAGTGGTTATTGTAAATATCGCCTTGCTAGTCTGATCTTTGCAAGTGTTCCTGTAGTACTGTACACTTCAACACCATTACCAACAGACACATATAAATCTCCAGCATATAAGGCCATTCCGTAAAATTCCCCACCTACTATTGTTATACATTTCGTTTTAGATAAGGCCGAGCCAACAGATATAAACTGAATTTTGTTGTTGTTCATTTTCGCAGCTACTTCATTCTTATCGATATAACAGATGGCTGTTGGTGCAGCATCTAGGTCATAATAGTCTTTCATACTGTAGTTCATGTCAAGTCGTTTAACCTTGTAATTATATTGGTCAGTTAACAAGATCATACCATTTGGAAGTTGGCAAACATCAGATATTATACATATATACCTGTCATTTGCCATTCTCACATTGATCTCTTTCTTCGATTTCATTCTGTGCTGTATTGGTTTGGATGGTTCCATGTCTTCAGCCTCCATTCGCACTTTTCCTAAAGCAACTGCTTTCTTCACGAATGTAATTAAATCTGTGTTTTCCGAGAAATAGACTGACTTTGTGCTTTCTGTCTCACAATCAGCATGTAACTTGTTGGCTTCAGTTACAATCTTCTTCATCAGTTTCATCTGAACGAACTTTTGAACTGCGTCCACACCAGCAACTGACTGCAGTTGTTCTGACGCCTTCTCCAAATCTTGTATCATCATAGTCGATTTACTAGTTTCAGACTCAAGTTTTCCTTTCAACTTAGCATAACTTCTGTCCAGTGATTCAGATGTCTCCCTTTTCAATGTTCTGATATGTTCTATCAAGTTTTTTTTCGACTTCCCGAAGCTTCTCTTCTATGTTGTTTCTTTCATCTTCAAGAGATGTTTTATTCTTCTCTTGTTTAATGGCCAGAGACTTGATGCGTTCTGCTGCGTTCTTGGTTTCATCTAAAACACGTTGAATTACTGTTTGATTAACACAAGATTTTGGCTCGTCGTCTATTCTGTTTACTCCACCACATGATCTGAAATCAATGTAAAACATATGCAAGTTTACAAGTAATTGCGTCTATTTCAAGTTCAAGTGATTCTGACCCTTCCCGTGTAAAACAATTTATCTGACTATAAATAGGTATATCTTCAGATTTTGGTGGTGTTTATTATAATATACGGTAGTAAGTGACCAGGTAGTAGATTTACATCGGCTGTTTAATCCAGCTTTTCCGTAGAACAGGTTTCATTTCCCTTTAAATATAAGACATTGTCACTTACACTGTAATTATTCTAAAGACCTCCTAGGGTGGTAATAGGTAATATTTGACTTTAATAGATATATTGATAAGTTCTGAATTTATGACAAATACACAGATTTTGCTACTGTTTTTGCACTGTAAATTTCAACCGTTCTTTTGGCAGCAAAATAAATCATATATTCCATTTTGGTTTTATTTGTAAATGGATTGCCGTAAATCTTCAAGACTGTCTTAGTAATTGTTACAGCAACATCTCCATGTAAATATATGTACCATTTTTATTCGGACTCGTGCTTGTGCCCGATTTTTTCAATGGGCATAACATATTTTTGTAATAAGATTTAATTAGTAAAGATATATTATAATATCAAAGATATCCTACTACCATCCTCGGGCACCTTGATAGTGATGCACATATTGCGTACGAATCATGTAAAAAATAAAACTGCAGTTTACGTAAAAACAAGTAAATTAAGTATTGCCATGCAATAAAAAGTCTCTTACTGAAAGGTGACTAATTTTATCTCAACTGAAGTATAACCTGATGGTACGATATCTGTCAATTATGTATATTATATGCAATAAATCTCTACGTTTGATTTAAAATTTACATATATGAAAATCTACAGTTGTTGATAGTTATAACACCTTTAAATATAAAAAAGTATTTAATTTCGATTTCAATAACAATTAATTTTTAAAACGGTAGGGAAATATGAAAAAAAATGTAAGAAAACTTCATATTAAAGGGAAGTTATTCTTAAGAAAATACACCAAGAATTTCTTTTAGTTGGGTTAATATGACACATGAGCGTATATTTAAATATGATACTGGACAGAAAAGGAAAATATCAATGTTTTTTTTATCTTCAAGGGTGACATTGACTTTTGAGCTATGGATCTGAACATTTGTGATATAAAAATCTCATCATGGATGACAGAGTAATGGTCTTGACAAGAACAGACTTCATGGCATTTGACCTCCAAAAATGACCGTGATCTTTGAGCTAGTGGCCTTGGTTTGCACAATTCAAGTCGTCTTATTATAGGAAACACCACTGCCAAAACATATTTAAATCCGTTGAAGGATGACAGCGTTATGGACTCGACAGGAAAAAAACTAAATGAAGTTTGACCTTTAGAACTACTTTAACCTCGGAGCGAGGGATCTGAGTTTTGCGCATGACACATTGTCTCATCATGTGAAACGTTTATGCCAATTACTATTAAAATACTTTTATGGATGACAGAGTTATGTACCGGAGAGGAAAAAAGACCCTATTGAACTTCGAACTCCGATTGTGACCTTGACTGTTACGGATTAGGTGACTTTTACAGTAGGTGTGTTTAAGGATATAAATAAATATGTATTTAAAAGATGACTCAAAAAAGCACTAAAATTTGTAACAACAACATTGCCAAACAATTACATGTCTCCCGACTTCGAATCACTTTCCTTAAACCTCAGAGATTTGAATTCGGTGTAGAATTCTTTCATTATCCAAAACAATTCTACCAATGTGGCCGTATATGCTTTTGGCAAAGCTCGGGGTAGGAATATTTTGGTTTCCTCCATCATGAAAAATAGAAGATTGAAAACGTTCATAACGTAATGACTTTCGGTTTGTCAACAACCAATATAAGATATATGCTTGTGGACATTCAACTAGACGCTTTAAAATATCTGTTAAGTAATACTTCTGATAAATTTTGAAAAATTGTTTTGAACAATCAACTTATTGGTAAGGAGATGGGTGACACTGGTGTCCCCATGTATTGTCAATGTACGCTCATATATCATCACTCGTTGACAATGCAAGAGTAAGGTAAGTAAATTATCACCTTAGATCGGGGGGTTGAGAGGCAGGGGGTTAAGGATACAACAAAACATAATCACGGAACACAAAAAGGAAGGAGTGAAAAGTCTATGGAAAGTACATCCTAAATAAAACCCCAGATGCACAGCTTCACATACTGGAACATTCTCATACATTTTCAAGACTCTAGGTCAGATATTGTTCAAGACACAAACTGTTATGTCCTTCGTAAATATGTTTGACAACGTCAACGGCAGTAATTACTGTCATACTCAGTAAAATCGCAAAGAAAGCTCAAAGTGCACAACTTCATATGCTGAACTAGTGATGACTCTAGGTCAATCACTTTTTGAGATAGGCATGACACAAATAACGGACTGCAAGACTTTAGTGCTGAGTTATGTTTGACATGCTCTCAAAGTCTGTGATACTTAGATTCAGACACACATTTACATGTGGCTTAATAGGTTGGAAATACATTTTACATTCCAAATAAATCAAATTAAGTTTCAAACGCGGACACAATAAATGGGGATGGTTATAGCCGCAATCACAAACATTACCTAACATTTGAAATATTACAAAATGTCAAGTCCGAATTTTACTTTATCTATTGTTTAAGTTTATTCACTAAGAACTTGTTTTTAGAATGAGGATACAGGTATGCCAGACTGACATATCACCATCCTTGTCTATTTGGTTATTTAGAGACCCGTCTCAAACAAGAGTCACTTCAACATTGTATCACACGTAATTTGAACAGGATCTAGTTTTTGACCATAGATGACCTAGTCTTACACTTCGCATAAAAATTAACAAGATAAACATTCTGACGAATTTTCATGAAGACAGCGTCATAAATATGGTCTCTAGGGTGGTAACAACTTCTTCCTTTGATTTGACCTGGTGACCTAATTTTTGACTCCACATGACCCAGTTTCAAAATTGGCGTAAAAATCATCAAGATAAAGATTCTGTGCAAGTTTTTGTCAAATCAAAGCATAAATGAAACCTCTAAATGGCTAACTCTATAATCCATGATGGAATCTAGCCGCTTTTCAAAAGGAACTGAGATCTTATTGTGACTTCAGTTGTTTATAAGTATGATTAAAATCGAATGTAATTTGCCACTTCTTTTATGTTCACAAGGTAACATTAACAAAACTTTGCTCTTTTAGGGGTCAATCAGGGGCCGTAACTCCGGAACCTATAATTGGATTTGGCAGAATCATCATGGAATCCACGATCTACTGTTGGTAACTATATTTTGTGAGCTGGTATCAAATCAAATTATAAATAAAGTCTCTATATGACTGCAAAAGCCAAAATAGCAAATTTTGGCTCTTTAAGGGGCCATAACTCTGATGCCAGTACAAATTGTTTGCAAGTTTAATAAAATCGGTTGCAAAATGTGGTCTCTATCTTGTTCACAAGAAACTGTGGACGGACGACGGACGGACGACGAACGAAGGGCGATCACAAAGGCTCACCCTGTCACTACGTAACAGGTGAGCTGAAAATGGAGGGAAAATTAGTAGCCAGCCGGGTAGCTAAATTGGTATTCCGGGGCCCCAGGTTCAAGTCCCGGTCTAGTTGCTCATTTTCTCACCCTGTGACAAACGCAAAGGGGCTAGTAGAAAGTGTCACAAGAGTAAATGCTTTGGTAAACATTTAAGATATATATTAAAAATATACGATTAAGTGTAGTTACCTATGTTCCGTGGCTATACACATAACACAGTAAACCATATCGTGTGTTCTGCAATACATTTCAATGTCTCGATTCGGATGGTAATAACATTTCGTCTTAGCAACCAAAGAACCTTTTTTGGCCTCATCCCTGTCAAGAAGCTTATGTGTTCGTGTTGCCTTTTGCCGACCATGATACCTGGTGCACGTTGTACATAGGTATTCATGACATTCAGGGCAATATTTGACAGCCTCTTCTCTGGTATTGTCTTCTCCACAAGGTGTACAAGGGAACTCTACGTCCGCATCAGAGCCGTCTTTTAATGATGGTAAGTCACCTCCTTCAGCCATTCTGCAGATATCGTAAAATTATGATCATATCAACACACTAGGTAACCCGATATGTTTGGCGCAGGATGCTTTGTTCGGCGCAGGATCGATACATAGATTTGAAAAGTTTAGTAGTGTTAGTATTCTCTTTATTTCGGTCTATAAAAACAAATATCCAATAAAACCACCTTACTAGTCTTATCACGTAATAAATAAAGTTTCCAAAGCCGATTTAAAATCCTCAAAAGATGCCATTTTAAGCAAAAACAGCGAAGTTAAATGTGAAACTTTACACCAATTTCAGCAATTTTAAAGTTTATAGCCACATTTCTTTGAAAATATTGCAAAACAAAGCCAACATCTTTATGGACTGTATTCATCAACCTTTTCCCTGTTATCCTTCCAAATCACAATGTCTAAATCGGCGTTTTAGTGAAGATTTTTAAGTTTGATATACACCATATGCACGAAAAAAGGCGATGTTTGGCGCAGGATAAAAAATTTGCGGCGATGTTCGGGAGCAGGTTATTGTAAACTTCATTACAAATATCGCCAGGATCGTTTTTGACGCTGTGAAGCTAATTTTTGATATCTTATAAATTTTGCTGCATGTTTTTAACGGTTTAGTATACGATGTACATGTTTTTATTTAGAGACGCTTTCATATACATATATCATAACATATATATATATATATATATATATATATATATATATATATATATATAACAGATAGAGTGCAGTGATCAATTTTGGACATTGTCAAGTCATTGTGTCTATTGTTTTTATTCGAGTTCTTTAGGATATTTTTTATGCATGTGTCTGTACAAGAAGAGTTGTGTCAGCCAAGATCTCCGCCCTGGCCCTGACAGTTTTCTGACTTCCGATGCATGTAAAGATTTATCCGGATAATTTTTTTATTTTTTAAAGAAACGTTAGGTTTAAAAAAATACGCTAATTCAGAAACAGGTTCAGCATTTGCACATATCATTTATGGCAAGAGTCACAATGTGACTGTCTAAAAATATGGAAATAAAACTAGATTACCGTACTGGACAACTGCGTTATCAGACAAAACTATTTGATATTGTAGAGATAACCATGTCTATTTTCGTGTTATAACATTTGCAGAATCCCGAGGGACTGATTGGTATCCGAGCCCGTTTACGCTTTGCCACGGAATATATAAAAAGGTGTTATAACAGCACGTGAGCACAAGAATCTCTCCCGTTAGAACACCCCTGAAAAGTGACAATAACAGCAGTTTTATACTAGAATGTGAAACTAGTGTTACGTGCCAACCGGTTTCTGAGGACGGTAAGATTTTTTTTGGTTGGGTTTAACGTCGCGCCGACACAATTATAGGTCATATGGCGACTTTCCTGCTTTGATGGTGGAAGAAGACCAAAGGTGCCCCTCCGTGCATTATTTCATCACGAGCAGGCACCTGGGTAGAACCACCGACCTTCCGTAAGCCAGTTAGATGGCTTGGACGGTAAGATAGATGTTAATCTAAAACGATGGGATAAGTGTTGTAATATTATATATGCGCGTTCTGTGACAGTCACATTTTTACCCTCGCCATAAATGATATATGCCAATGCTGAACATTTTCCTGCATCAGCTTATATCTTTTAAAACATTACATTTCTATTCAAATATAAAAATTTATCCTGATAAATCTTTATATGCTTCGGAAGTCTGAAAACATTCAAGGCCAGGGCGGAGATATTTAAGTTTGTATAACAATAAATGGTCTTACTATATAATTGGCTGACACAATTCTTCTTGTATTGAGTTATGGACACACATATGCATGAAAAATCATATCATACAGAAATTGGGTAAAACCAATAGATAAAATTGCTTGACAGTGTCCAAATTGATCACTGCACTCTATCTACTAATTATGTATGTATGTACGATTTATGTGAACACGTCTCTAATGAAAACTAGTACATCGTATACTAAACCGTTAAATACATACAGCAAAATCTATTAGATATCAACAATTTGCTTGACAGCGTCAAAAACAGTCATTGCGATATTTGTGATGAAGTTTATAATAACCTGCTCCCGAACATCGCCGCAAAATCTTTATCCTGCGCCAAACATCGCCTTTTTTCGTGTATATGGTGTATTTCAAACTTAAAAATCTTCACTAAAACACCGATTTAGACATTATGATTTGGAAGGTTGACAGGGAAAAGGTCGAAATAATTATGTAAATTATCGCAATAATATTTACAGAACACTTGCGACTATTGAGATAATCTTTTCAGAAAACTTCGCTTCATCACAATAATTCTTTTAAATATCACGGTAGCTACCTAGCTATCTTGTGGCAGAAATATGCCACCATATGTTTGTAACGTCTTACTCCAGGTAAACTGTCTTCATTATGAATATCTATATGACGTCATAATTCACTCCGATATAGTGTATTAGTTACGACGACGGGAAATGTCTTTATTGCTGCGGCGGTCCGGGTTCGCTTCCCCACGCGATCATCTTTTTTCTTGATTTGGAATTTTTAAAATACAGTATTTTAGAAACAAAAATTCATATTCTTTCGTTCATAATATACCAAACTTCAATTTGAAAGAAAGACTATTTTTAGCCAAATCTTGAGGTCAGTGCCTTTAACAAGTACATTTGTAACAGGAGCTGTTCGTAAAAAAGCATGCCCATGATGACATCATGTCCCGTTTACAGTCCCAAGATCACTGTGACAGTGACCTTTGACCTACTGATACCTAAATCAAAAGGGGTTATTTATTGACCGAATGCAATCATTTCAGTATGTGGACTGTATGCAAAAGCATTTTATAGTTATTGAGCTGAAACCATTTTCACTTTCAAATGCTGAGTGACACTGACCTTTGACCTTCTGACTAAAAACAAAAAAATGGCAAAACAATCACTTGCCACTCATCTCTGTGGGTTTGCCATATAATCAGAGGATACTTAAAATGAAAGAAATACTAATATTCACTTCTCAGGTAATGTGCAAACATTATGAATTGTTTTTTCATCGGTTATCATGAAATAGAATCTCGTTATCATTGGGGATTATGTATAGGTTATTAGCTTTGTATCGGGAAATATGCACGAGTTCTTCAGCGGAAATATTGCGCGACTTTAGGAGCGCAATATTCTTCAGCTGAAGAACGGGTGCATATTTCCCGATGCGAAGATAATAACCTTTTAATTACATACGCATCTACAAATATTATGTAAATATCATAAATATGTTCAATAGCCTGAATAGGATCGACAATACTGAACTAAATAGAAAAATATAGTGCAACAACATACACTAAATTACGTCACGCACCCGATATGAAATTCGGGCGTCAGTGTATGGAAAAATATTGACGTTTCCGGTACCAGAGTAACTGAGCGGGGAATAGAAATGAGTATGTAATAAGTACTGTTATTCTTTTTTATTTTGAAATACGCTGAAACATGTCTGCACACTTATGCAGACACGCAAACGCAAGTATGGTATAGTATAACTTTAGGTAACGGTACTCTTTAATTACTTAAGCATGGCAAACAGATACCTTACTAATAAATGATATACAGAGGAACGAGATATTTATGCAGTGTATTTCCTAACTTAATCTAGACATTAAAGATTAAGTGAAGGAAAAAGCAAATATTTTTAAAGCTATGATTTTATCTTAAAAGGTAACCGGAACTCGTTTTTTTTTACTCTGCATCAAACCATAAAAAGATGTTACTTACGATGCTGAAAATACAATGCCGAAGTACCAGCTTAAAGTTTTGTTTGTCGTAAAAAATTGTTATTTAAAGTCTGTAAATTCCTGAAATTCTTGGCTAAAGCAAAAAACACAGTTTACCGCAAGTACGGAACTTCGCAACATGAATAAAGCGTATGCGTATGGGCTTGGGGAGGGAGTGGGAGCGAGGGGGTTGGGGGGGGGGGGAGCGATGCGGCGGAGATTTAATAATTATAATAAATATCCTTTATATACCTTCTTCGAAACAATAATATAACTTATCTAATGATATGTGATATTTTGGCGGGAAAATAGAGCGTGTGTTTCAAGTGGCGGTAAAATTCCATTTTCAATGAAAACAAACCGGTTATGTCAACCGTTCAGACTAAAATTTATAAAAGACACATCTTTATATGCAAAACGCTGTAGAAATATGGAGCTGCGAAAAGTTCGACGATAATTTTGCGTCTTCAATATACAAGATTTCCAGTTTTGTAGTGCAAGGTCACGTATGAAAAATTATAGATTATTATTTATTAATCTAATGTGAACATACTTGATTAATTGATCCCTATGAGTTTCTTTTCTATGTGAAAACGCAACATTCTATTGTTTGAATTTTCCCATGATGCTATACTGAGCTACGAGAAAGATCATTTTTCATATTTTGGAACATCACACAATCACTACTAGGTTGTTTTTTTTTTTCAAACGTGATCATGGTTTGACATCTGAGTTCGCATAATCCAGTACCCTCGCTGAATATTCTGAGAAAACTTGATAAGAAAATCCGCACTGCCACCCCTGCTATAATCCTTCGGACACAAATCGAACAAACTCGATGATCCGCAGGAAAATGTGATATGGCTACATTATTCGGTCAGTCTGGGATGAAATAGAAACGGTTGTGATAACGCTGATAAAAATTGCTCTGTTTGTTTTCCTGTATTTTAAACTTTTATTACCTGATTTTACTCCAAAACTTAACAACTACAATCTATGAATCACATGTTTAGTAAAGATATCACGGAAAAACAGTTCCTCATCCGAGAATCAAACTTGTGGCCTGTAATTTGAAGTGGTGTTCTTTACCAAGAGAGCTAACGTGGACGATCTCAACACTTCTGCAGAAATATTGATCGAAATGCAAGTAAACTTGGACATTTCACATATAAAAGTCTGCTTGTTAATTCGTAACACTATCAAAACGCATTGAAATTATTTTTCTAACGAAGAGGAAAGACTGACTTCAAAGCACTGAAGTTTGTTAGCAGTTTCCTTTGAAAGTAGTTCTTTCAAATCATCTATATTTTATAAGTAACCAAAAAAAACTGCTTCCGCATCTGACATTCTTTGTTTGTGTGTTCGGGTTTAATGTCTTTCTTAACAGTTTTTCAGCCATATGAACGACAGTGTCTACTTGTAGCAGTGAGCACAATGCCCAACTTTATAGTGCTGCCTCACTGGAATATCATGCCGTAGACACATGACATGATACCCCACCCAGTCACATTATAATGACACCGGGCTGACCAGTCCTAGTACTATCCTCTTAATGCTGAGAGCCAAGCGAGGAAGCTGCTAGTACCATTTTTTACGCTGACATTCTTCGGTGGTATTCTTTAAAAGAACTGTTGAAAATAATGTCTATAAACTGAATAAAAAACAAGTTTCTTTCTTGTTCTTAAAGGGGATTGTTTTCTTAAAGAAATCAAGCATTCTTAAATAGATATAACGAGTCTGCTAACATCTGTCCGAAAGAAATTTAATCAATTTGCTCCCTACGGGTAAATTAATTTGTTTTAAAATAACATATTGTATGGCTAAATTATGTTTCTGACAGATGCTAATATTATGTTTTACATAGTAAATTTATACTGATACTTACACAGAAATAGTTATCTGCCATATCGACTCCACAAACAGATTTTGCACGGCCATCGTACCAGCAACATCATAAATAACTTTTTATATCTAATATATTCTTATCATAATCAAAGAATGGGATTGTTTTTCTACGTTTGTCACGGTGTTTTTAAAAAAGTAATAAACGAAGTATTTAAGAACACTATCATGTTCGCCTGCATAATATAATTTTGTTAAAAGCGACCCGTTACTTCTTTTATCTATACAAAAGGTTGAATAACGTTTCACGTAACGTCAAAATGACGCATAAAATTTAATGTTCATTTTCGTTCGGATAGTCTGGTTAAATATCGGCGTATAAAAGAAACTATTTTTAATATTTCGTAATATTTTTTTTTTTAAGATTTATCATTTATAAGTATGATGCTTTTTGCTATTTTAATTTAAGGTATTTGCACGAAAGGCCATTTTTCAATATCAACCGTACCGAGCCCTTTGTTTTCCAGTAATGAAATATGGTTAACCTACATATTTCTTAAACATAGGCCTATTTTGTCATTTTTACAGCTCTACTTTCACTTTCATTTTGCAATGTGTGCAATGTCTTAAAGTGTACATGATTTGTAACATTTTCAACACTGGGAATCATCGGAATACCTGAAGAAATATGTTAGGTACACAATAAGTACAGACATAATGTCAAATTATTTTTGAAAATGAAGTTTGATATCTTCTACAATACAGAATGTGGACAAACTGAGTACCTGTGATAGAAGATAAAATTTATCATTACGAACAGAACAACCTCTCTTGAAAGAATGTTCTTCTTTTTTTTTCAGTACAGTTTGGTATACATTTTTAGAAAAGGCATATGAGGCCTATAAACATGGCCCCAAAGTTTTACCAACGGGGCGGTCTACAAACACTTTACATGAACCTTAATATGTTGATTAAAAAAGAATGCTTTCCAGTAATATTTCAAACCAAAATTAGTTATTGAAAATCTTTCGTCGTTTTTCTGGCAGCTGGGATGTTGAAATAAAAACTCGAGGGTTGTTTAGACTCTTGATTACACCCTGCGGGCGGTCCTCTGATTACCAAAAGTCAGTACATGTACTTCTTCAATAAAATAGATGTCAACTTCCTATCTGGTAGTAACATTTCCCTCACATGAACCTCCATTCGTGACTTACAACCCCTATTTTTAAATACTTCTGATTAAATAATGATTAATTAACGATCAGGCATTTTGTGGGGAAGACTTCACAGACTTTAAATTTTTACTTATGCTAGAGCTATGCAATTGTAGATATTGCTCGAACTTAGATAATTATATACTTTATGTTTTACAAGTTCCGCTAAACTAAACACCCTTACTGTCTTCAGCATGAATTTGGTTTTTTAAATTAGCATATAAAAGAGAACACCATTTTCATTTTGAAGGACTACATGGTAATACAAACTTGGGCGCCAGACGACCACCACCCCTCGCCGCCCCTGGTTACTGACAGCGTTTAAATTTAATGTCTAGGTCATAAAACATGTTTCGTCAAACATTCCAATATGGTTTAAAAATCTCTAGTCACCCATGAATATAATCTAGACTACCAATTTTTGGTCAAAATTATTACTTTTAATCGTTATTGAAATATTTTCAAATAATGTAATTATTGCCTGAAACTCAGAAAATGCCCAATTATATTGATGAAGATTAATGAGTGATTTATATTATTCTATAAATAGATCTTGATCTAATGATGTCAATTTCGATTTCAATTAAAGTAAATAAACTGGGTTAGGGGTTAGTCATCGTTTTAGGTTTGTCTGAAACAAACAAAACTATAATTCCTATATTCTCATTATTAAACTTTACCGCTTTTGTTGATATAATGCAAAGTAAATCTAATATATTTATAAACTAAAATAACAAGGTTCAAACAAAACAAAATTGAATATACCCTTTTCCGAACGTTCTTGTTCTTCGTTCTTGTTTCGGTTTTAAACGGTGTAGTGTGAAATATTCTACTTGTGTTATCCCCTGTTTAAGATATTAAAATCTATGGTGCGTAGCCTTTAAGCTGCGAGTAAATCAATTATTCTCTAATCTCAATTACCTTCAACAAGACAAAAAAGAAAACAGTAAAAGTAGGAATAAGGTACTGTATATATCATATAGGCTAAGTGTACAATTGTTCGCGAAGTAAATTCATATACCAACAATCGACAATCGGTGTAATGTTGTTCTGTGGTTCAAAGTGATCTATCTAGCATCCAAGCAGATTTGAATTGAAACGAGACTAAAAGTTACTTTAATCATGTTGTTGAGGTAAATATTTCGATTTTACGTAAAAAATGTTTAGTGTTTGAAATTATTCTTTGTTTACAAATTTAAGCTACGCCTACAGTATATGTGATTTACCGGGTTAATTACCGACTGCTGCTTGGATAGCACATCATACAGCATTTAGCTGCTTGCAGGTCACAACATGCAGAATTCCGCTGCTTGCAGAGCACATCATGTAGAAATCCGCTGCTTGCAGATCACATCCTGTAGAAATCCGCTGCTTGCAGAGTACATCATACAACATTCCGCTGCTTGCAGGTCACATCATGCAGAATTCCGCTGCTTGCAGATTACATTATGCAGCATTCTTACTGCTTGTAGAACACATCATACAACATCCCGCTGCTTGCAGGTCACATCATGCAGAATTTCGCTGCTTGCAGAACACATCATGCAGCATTCCGCTGCTTTTAGAATACATCATGCAGCATTCCGCTGCTTGCAGGGCATATCATGTAGAAATCCGCTGCTTGCAGGTCACATCATGCAGAATTCCGCTGCTTGCAGATCACATCATGCAGCATTCTGCTGCTTGTAGAACACATCATGCAGTATCCCGCTGCTTGCAGGTCACATCATGCAGAATTTCGCTGCTTGCAGAACACATCGTGCAGCATTCTGCTGCTTGCAGGTCACATCATGTAGAATTTCGCTGCTTGCAGAACACATCATGCAGCATTCCGCTGCTTGTAGAATACATCATGCAGCAGTCCGCTGCTTGCAGAGCACATCATGTAGAAATCCGCTGCTTGCAGAATACATCATGCAGCATTCCGATGCTTGTAGAACACAAATCGCAGCATTCCGCTGCTTGCATAGAGTATCGTGCAGCATTTTGCTGCTTGCGGATAACATAACGCAGCATTCCGCTGCTTCATATCACTTGCCCCGCAACGATGTTGGTTCGACCATCACTCGACGTTCAATTTTTCATGTGAGGCTTAATGAAAATCGGTGGGCTTAGCCCGGTACCGGCTCGTGATGAAATAATTTACGAAGGGCAACTTTGGGTATTTCTCCACTACCAAAGCTAGAAAGTCGCCATATGACCTTTAATTGTGTCGGTGCGACATTAAATCCAACAGAAAATGAACGTCTGCGAAAGATTCAGTTATGAGAGAATGAATTTTTGCTCCTTTCATTTCTTGAAGGGTATCTGCAATTTCGGAATTTAAATGAGACCCAAGGCAAGGTCCTTTTTACAATTACAGCCAAAGTCTGTAACTCAGTAGTTATGTTTTCAGCTTTTCTTCTTTTGAAAGTAGTTTTCTCACACCGTGACTATGGACGCTGGATTCCTCACTTGCATAAAGCTTGGTTTACAAGAGCATCAAGTTTCAGTAGTAACCGTTACATGCAAGTCGTGAATACGCATGCAAGTAATTGGCAAGACTTTGCTTCTTCTGTCATAGAAGGTGAATACTCCATTAGACGTAAAACACCCGAATCGAACAAACGTTTTCATATGTTCGGTATCGAAAAGATCAGTACGCGGTTTGGCCATCCTTCCTGTCGAATACAACAGTACTTGCGATATTATGTATAGCCTCTGCTTCAAATGCATACAAGTTATCAAACATATTGAAATTTCGCAATCATTTTTTGTTGTTTTCTAACATTTTATGAAGACGACAGACTATTTTTTTTATTTGTTGCATTTTAACACTTTTAACACTTAACTGATATATGCTTTCGGGGATACTTATTTAATAGAGGTATATTTTTTATGTCTAAATTAACAATTACATGTACCTAATAAAAATCGGTTATTTTATCAACTTTTTTTTATTTAATTCGCACGACATAGTACGTCAATTTTAAGGGAATATTATATCTCAGTCAAACGACTTCGCATTCCAAATTTATTGGTGTTTTTTTTATTATTATTTTATTCCTACGTCTAACAGCGCGAGTTTATTTTATCTCGTTCCCATTATAAGGCATCCTGGGATATCTTATTTTGTCGTTCCTACTACATAACATGCAGCTTTTTCTCGTTTTTTTTCACTATCTCATTCCCACGTTTTAGCGAATTTCGTTCCTATGATGTAGCATCCTGAGATATTACATCTAGTTCCCGTGACATGTTATCACATTCTCTAGACAACGCTTATCATGTACATTTTAGCAGGACTGTAGCGTCCGAATCAGTCACACTACATGACTATACTGAAGCATTAATAAACCTAGTAACGAATCACGCTAAAGTTTTTACAACCTTGTACTGCTTCACACATTTCTAAACACTTAAATGAGTAGGTTCCCACCTAAATTCATTTCCCCTAACCTCATGACGCATTCTCTCGGACCTCTGCGTAAGCAGTAGTCCATAAACATAGATGACTTCCAGTCCAAAAATTTGGAGTCTTTTGGATGTTCTGTGTCGTAGGAATGACATAAAAATAAATCCGGGAAGTCATATCTAAAGATCTAGGGAACTAAAAAGAATTAAATCAGAATGCTATTTTGAAGGAACGATCGATATAAACATAAAAATTCGGAGGTTTTCAGGCGTTTACGTCCACTAACACTTTTGGGATCATAATATTTATTGATACATTTTTTTTGGTACTAGTAGATATTTGATAAATGAATAGAGAGAAAACGCCTAAAACGTCTAGAATTAATGCAAACCTTTCAAAACATTCCCTTATGAAGGCTTGCTAGCTGTGACGTCATTACTGTAGTGTCTCTGTAGTGTAGGCAGTGAAATATTTCAACACCAACGGCACTTCTGTAGCAGATGGATTTTGTCAGCAGAAGTAATAGGGGAAAACATCAATGGAATTAAGTTGGTTACCTTGTTGAAATAGACAGCATCATAACCGATATCTGTCACGAGATCGCCATCACCACTAGTTGACCAATGTTGAATGCTTGCTTTAAACATCACCGTAATCATCATTGTTAATGGATTCAGTAAGGCTTCCTGAAGTACTGTATACGTTAACATCACCGAGTCTGTATGTCCACAGCTCTCCTTACAAAATGCAAGTCCAAACCGGCGCCAAGAAGGTATTTATGTACTTCTCGTTTTAAGGTATTGGACCCGTAATAGAGTATCTCCTTTTTGAAGAGTATTCAATTCCTACCATAAACCTACTCTGACTGCAATTTTCAGGGGGGCGTAGGCTCAAACCCCACTGGGACCAAACTTTTTTTTCCATGTTTTCCTTTTTTCTAGTAAGTTTTTGCTTCTTTCAAGACTAATTATGGATGAATTGTACAAAAGTGGAAAATTTTCATTTTATAAGCGATTTTATTTTTTTGCTGTTTAATGTGAATTTACCTCTGAATCAGGAGGGGTAGAGTTAGACATCTTTAAAAATACTGAGTTACATGCGGTAAAAGTTCTCTATTTTGCCTTCATTCGTTAGACTACATGTTGTGGAAGAAATGCAGGTAGGTTTTACTATTGCCCCAAGGTTATTTTTGAATGAAGTGAGCAAATTTCAAAACAGACCCACCGGATACGACCTTGATTTTTCAATGTTGGAGTTAGAATTCTGTCTCATTAAATCTGTTTACTTCAGGCACCGTAGACAAAAATAATTTATAAAGTTTTATTTTGTGTTTTATAATTGTTTAACAATAGTTTGATGTTTCTTTTATCAAAATTAATGTTGTAATGAATTCTCTGCAAGCGTTTTAGATAGTGGCAATCACATTGAATTTTGTCTCTTCTTGAGCGTGAGGAAATACCATATATTATACAATTTTTACAAAACACGGCACGGTGAAAGTTGTTTAAAATTTGCAACACAGTGTGAAACATGGTCAACTTTAAGAATATACCAAGCAAATGCCATTTTTAAAACATCACTATTAGGGGCCCAATACCTTAAACAAGGTATTCCATTTGATTTACTGTTAGAATATAACTGGTTGGCATCAATAAAATTTATCTGCACTAGCTTCATCTGAATGAACTGCCCTGAGTCCAAACTAACTGAATTTGTTCTTACGTTTTCTCTAAGTTTTGTATCATTTTACATGATACATTAATTTTAAAGAGAATTCCTATAGTTTTTTTCCTTTCATAGAATTTTTTTTAATTCACATATATGATAGGAAAACTTGTGCTGAAAACAATGAACAAATAAAAACAATAGGTCACCAGGCTTGTTTTTGTGAAAAATTGTTTTGAACACACCCACTGTTGCTGAAACTGCCAGCGATTTTTCAACATTTTCATAATTTTCTGCTTTTTTATAAATACAACCAAAATATACATCCAGGCAGCACAATACGGTTTTTTCTTTTTACAGATTTTATTATATACTTATTTGATATCATAGTCGTATTTGTAATACTCTATCCTTACAATAATGGATACAAATAAAAAAAAATATTGTTTCATATTTACTTTTGTGAACTTTTTTCAATGAAAATACCCATAGTGAAGAATATTTTTTTTAAATTTTGAAAAAACTCTTTCATAGAATTTTTTCTTTTTCTTCTTGTGTATAGATAATTGTATTGTGAGCATAAAAATGGCCAAAAATGTATGGGTCACCAGGCTAAATTTTATGTTAAGACCGCTAGAATACAACACCTGTTCGGACGGAAATGGCGCGAACCTGGCCAAATTGATTACATGTATGTCTGCTAAAAGTTAAAAAAAAGTTTTAAAAATTCCTAATTCTTTCTATAATTGAATACTAAATAATCTGAAAGGTGATATTCTCTTATCAGTACTAAATCAATTATCTTACATTATATGAACAACACTGTCTTTGTACTAAAATGCGATGTGAAAACACAACCACAAAAATAGCAAGATACCTGTCAGGCATGATACTTGTCAATACAACATAAACCAGTATCAACATTTGATTACTGATATAACTTATCAAAAATGTTATTTCATTCAAAATTCCTCATATTTAAGATTGTCTCTAACATGTTTCAACAAATGTCGACTTCAGTTCAGTTTTCCATAGAAAGTGTCGGCTGCGCAGAAAGATGCGCATAAAAAACTATAGGAATTCCCTTTAAACTCAAGTTCTTCTTACGTGTTTGCATATGTTTTATCTTCAAAGTCAGATGTCCCCTTCTTTAATTTTATGATATGCTTTATCAAGCTTGTCTTAACATCTTCCACTTTGTCTTGCATGCCGTTTCTTTGCTCTTCGAGAGAAACTATATTTTTCTGTTGCTTTACGTGCGTGCGTTCTTGTTTCCTCTAGCGCTCGGTGAATCCCAGTTTGGTTCCAACTTGTGCTCTATATGAGACCTCCGTCGAAGCGTTTATATAATAATTCAAAGCAACGTTTAACTGATTAGGAATCGAATTCCGGACTGAACAAGGCGTCTGATCATGAATATGCTTGTCCCGCTCTGTACTAGATTCGATAAGACTGGGACTTGTTTACCCATTCAGAAGTTATCTACTGACTTATGTACAAAAATTGTATTATACTTTATCACAATAAACAGAAATATGTAAGATACATTTTGGGTAAAATCTCAGCTGCAACTTCTACTTAGTTTTTGTCCTTTTTTAGGAAAATAGTGTCCTTTGTGTCAGAATATTTATACCCGAAAAATAAATTTACATTTACAAAACTTAAGTGTAGTTCTATCTATGACAATGAAATTGCTACATTCAAAGGTATTCCTACCTCTCAAGAGAGCCATGACTTGGCATTCGAGAAGAACACTTAAAACTTACGCGTTCAAATATTTCTTGTTAACAACAAAACTCTCCACACTAATGTTTAAGAAACGTTTTTCATTCTATAATTGTATTTTTCCTTTGGTGCTGCATTAGAAAATCACGATCATTTATGAGGACACACATACAGACAGGACAGAAAGACCGCATAATGACTCCTGTATAACCCCATCCTTCAAACTTCGTTTGCGGTTTATAATTATGAAGACATACTACAGGAGCAAGGGAAAACCGATATGTACTAAATTAGTCAGTTGCTAACAGACACACAGTCTTTTTTACGAAAGTCTCAAACATTTGTACAGTAATGCAAGCAAATACAGTAGTGAATTACACGTGTGTGCAAAACCTGAAGTGAGTTTCGCGTGTGTTCCGACTGTAGTGGTAGGCAAGTGTGTTTCATTTGACGTCGCTTTCCGTCGTGTGTGAAAACACAGTGGTGAATTACACGTGTGTGCAAAAACAGAAGTGAGTTTCGCGTGTGTAACGACTGTAGTGATAGGCAAGTGTGTGTCACATTTGATGTCGGTTTCCTTTGTGTGTCAGATTGATCACGTGACACTGTAGTGACTTTCAGGTGAAATTTCAAAGTTTTCAAAATTGAAAATATTATACTTTCGACCCCTACATACTTTGACATTTGACAGTGTAGCCACATGGTGCATTTATTTTTAGTCTACGACCTCTAGAAAGCGGTGTAGTCAGTTTCAGGTGGTATGCCACATGTAGTGACATTCCGTTACATACCAGTATGTGTGTGCGTGTGTGTGTGTGTGTGTGTGAAGGAGGGAGGGAGGGAGGGTTCATGCAAAATGAACGACAGAATTTCCACTAGCCATTCATGTTTAATTTGCTGATCATATTCTGTCATTCATTTTGCAAGAACTCCGAAAAAATACACTCGTTCTTTTATATTTACATTTATAATGTATATGTCTGTCCTTTATTAAAGTTTTACATAAATTGCAAATATGTTGTTGTTATAATATGCTCTATGGTCGTACTGTTCACCAAACAGAACAGTTGTGACGCAGGAACGTTCTCCTTGACTACATGGGGGCGTCGTTGCAACAGCGGCACACGTCATCACAAAGCGGCGTTATCGTAACTGTGCGAACATTAAAAGTAAGGTATTAAACAATAATCACGCAAAGCGGTTTATTTGATCGATTCGGCCAATTTGGAGCTCTAAGCACTCTTAATGGGTTCTGGTAATGACTAACCGAAAGAAAGAAGAAAATTTGGAGGGTCGGTTTCCTATAGGAAGACTTCAACGCTTTTTCCATGTATAAAGGAAAAAGTAGTCACGCATTCTGATGGCCACTTTTAAGATTCAAACAAATTTGAACGATCATAAAACATAATTACCCAAGAAAAGTGTGCGTCTCCCCGTTTTAATATTCAAGTCCTATATCGTGACATAAATGTAACAGGGTGAGAAAACTGTCCATCCAGACCGGGACTCGAACCCGGGGCCTCAGAATACCGTTCCAATGCTCTACCGACTGAGCTACCCGGCCGCCTACACAGTCACTTTCTCCCCATTTTAATATTCAAGTCCTTTACCGTGACATATTTCCCCACCACTTTTGAAATTCGTCCTCGAATTTTAGCGGGGACTTTATATATAAGCAATTACAGGCGTCGGAGACTAACCAGTTTAATGCCGTCACGGCCCCACACTGGGCACTAAATGTCACAGGGTGCAGCCAAACCGGGACTCTAACCCGGGGCCTCGAAATACCGTTTTAATATTCAAGTCCTATACCGTGACACCGTGTTTCTACAAAATCTATGCTATTCCTTTTGTGGTGGTTAAAAAAGGAATTACTGCTTTTTAGAAAACAGTTGTTACAAAAAAAGGAAATAATCAAACTTTTGTATAAATAAACAAAGGTAATAAGTGTCTTTTCAATGCATTTAATTCAATTGAATTTATTAATTTTAAAAGAAGTTAAACAATTAAATTTCTTCTTCCTTTACTTCTATAGACAAAGTCAATTTTACCAACGCCTCCTATACCTAAAACGACATCTAACGTCAAAACTTTATAACACTAGTGTAATACGAAAATCATGTAATGGCTATATTTCACTCCAGAGACGGCTTACATGTGAACTAAGCAAAATATTTGAAATAACACAAGAACAACGTTCTCTAAGTTTAGACGATATAAAACTATAACGAAACCTTTCAAATAAGAAAGCGTTTTACTCCTTCACAGAAAGTTATTAAGTAGAATGTGGGCTAAGCTAACTTAGGCTAATTTATCAATTTCACCATAAACATGTTCTTATCCAAACAGCACCGTCCAAATCAATAGATAAACCCTATTTCATGACCTGAATTACATTTATCATGATTTTTGTTTCATTTAAGGTGTTTGGATACCTCAAGTAAATTTTCAATTTTGGAACTTATACTCAACGACCAATGCTCTTAAGACAATAATATGCATATGCAAAATAATACAGAGGAAGTACAGAGTTTAGTATATTTGGAAATACATATTTTAACGCGTAAACGTATACTTAGTTAAAAAGTTATAAAGTTATAAAGATCTACGGAATTCTACAGGATTGAAAGATGATGATGTTTTTAAGCCCTCTGTAAATCTTTTTGTGACAAAAGATTTATATAATACCGTTAACGTAAGTCCGTTATATATCGATCTTTTCAGATAGTTAAGCACGACATTTATGTTGTGTTATTGGCACTGTTTAACTTTTCAGCTTGAACATTTCGGCTGTGGTGGTTCCTATACTCCCGCTTTTATAGCTTTGGGTATTGCATAATTACCCCTGGGATATGCTGGCTGCTTTTTAATTTTGCCTTTTGGAGGTTTCTGTCATATGCAGCCTCTATAACGTCAGATCTCCTTTCTAGATTCAAGAATGTTCATTTCTACCCACTATTTTCTCGTTTAGGGTAAGCCCATTGTTTCAACTGGGAACCATACGCCACTTTTCATGGAATAGCACACTACTGTATCATTGAAAGTTCCATATGCAACGTCGTATGAACGCATCAATGGATGTCTCTAAATTGCTTTGTATACTTTTAACATGTGTAAATGTTGAGTTCTGCGCTGCCCGGTGTTAGATGACGCGGACGGTAGCATGCATTTCAACTAGCGTCAATGAACAGGCGGAATTAAACAGAACCAGCAACCTTTTCATTTTTGTCGTGTTGAGCGGCCTGTGGAGTTTCCACTTTAATTTTCTATCTTAATATGATAGATCTTTTTGTTTATTTAAACGTCACACCGACACAATTATTGACCACATGGCGGCTTTCAAGCTTTGCATGGTGGAGGAAGACCACAGGTGCCCCTACGAGCCGTATGTTAGTTTTGAGCTGGTATCCGGGTAGAATTACCAACCTTCCGTAAGCCAGCTAAATGGGTTTTTTGTGTTTTCTTTTCATATGAAAGAAGTTTACATTACCAGCCAGTTTTGAACCCTCAAGTGATTTAATGTCAGCGAACTAAGGCAATCGGCCACGGAGGCTCTTTAAAATGATGTTAGTGCGTATTTTTTTATATCTCATCTTCAAACCTGATTCTTTAGAATAATTTGTATTTAATGTTCCTTTTTGAAGCATACTTAAAAACCGCAAACAGAAATTCTTTTGAAAACAGTGTATTTTTGGTCGGTTTTTAATGTTGACAAAACAATCGCCAGCAATTGCTTCGGAATTCGGTTTCAAAGTCATGCAAGTCGAGTCAAAATTCCGCGTAACCAAGCTATTTGTGTTTCTGTTTTACAGACATTGTACATACAGCACTGACATTAAGAGTTTCTCATTGTGTTCTTGCTAAATTGTGATCATTAAGGTTCTACAGTAAAGAGTTAGATTATATCTGCCTTCAGGAAATATTAATTGCATTTTAAGCGAACAATGTTTTCGCATTATTCGTCATTTTCATGTTTTTCAGGTGTCCTGTGTTTTGAATCAACACGTCATTACATGAGCAATGAACAAAACTGGTGTGTACATGAACCTTTCGCCAAATATTTTTGTCAACTCTTACTTCGACTAAATTGAGTTATATTTTCTAGTCCATTGGTATCAAATAGTCCATTAAAATCGTTTGTTTATATAACTGAGTTCTGCTTACGCCGGTGCTGGTGAGAAATATTGCACATTTTATTACCTCCCATAGATAGACTCAAACCGAACCCGCTATTATTTCGCTAGGCTGGATTCTAATTATGGGGACAAGGGACAGTAAATCTGAAAATTCCACAAATCTGCGCTGATACCTGTGCGAAAAAAAAATCATAAAAATCCAATTTTGAGAAATTCCAGGCAAGTGTTGAGCGGATGTATTGCATATACTTAGCACTTCATTATGTGATATTTTCAGCGTGTCGATTCTGTAGTTTCTATGATAAAAATGAGTAAAACTCAATTTCAGGACACTAAATTTTGAGGCAAAAATGGCCCAAAATGTACACCTTGCGCGACCTGTACCGTACTATCTGCAAATGACTGACCTAAAACACATGTATATTGTTAAAGCATGTTACCAGACAAAAATAATTACGGGAAGAAAAGTGTCTCATAGCCGTTTACTTTTTCCGCAAATTTGAGCTGAATCTGGATGGATGGATGACCGTTTCCATTTCGTCTGTCTTCCGTTACCTCAGGTAAGATTTTAGACCCGGCCGTCTACACGGAGCTAGGAAAATTGATTCAAGCACATATTTATTTTACTCAATAATTACTCGTACTTCTATAAACATCATAAATAACCAGTTGAATGTAAATGCCTGTAAAGTACATCTATCTATTTTATTTAAAAAAACGTACCCGGGCCAAATACGTAACTGGCCCCTGGCACTAAAGCTCCCAAAGAATCTTATTTATTAATTTACAATTTTATCGCTGCATCAAACTATCACAATAACAGTAAAATCTCCTCGTACTTTGATTCGGTGCTGTGTTGTTTTCTGGTCTTAAATGATCACGGAGTTTATCGAATTTGTTTGTATAATAGATTTTTGCTAAAGCCTTTACTTGTGGCCATGAAAAGTGTTGCATACTCATGAACAACAAGAAAAACATAGTCATTATATTTGAAAGATAATTAAGCCATTTACATTATTACTAATTTAAGGTAGTACGTCCGTAATGACAATCGGCATTTTCCGTTAAATTACTATTCTCCGTATGAGCGTTTGGCATTTCCGGGTGTTAAGGAAAATTAATTTTAGTTATGGCCTATGGGAGCCAAAATAGCATACGGTGAAATTGCCAATTGTGATTACGATCTGCTATATTAATTTGTATTTAGTTCTTCAAAATGTAAAACGGTTGCCGTATGTTATCATATCATGGGGAAAAGGCTTACAGGTTTAGTGTAGACTTTTTTCCAGTTACATTTTGTCTCAACAAATGCATAAGAAATGTACAGATCGTTGACATTATCATTGTAGCAGTGACTTTTATCCATAAAATAAAATCAAAGAAAACAGTCATCCTAAGAAGCGAATTGTGGTTTGATATTTTCCAGTGAGCGTGCTGAATGTGACGAGTTATCTTTGATTACCCATGTCGTAAGGATTGTAATATTTTATGTAATTAAAGATTACCGAGTCAATAATTCAACAACAAAAGGTATGACAGAATAAGAAAACGTAGGAAATGTTGCAGCGTTTAATAGAGACAGAAACAGTCCGTTGCATGACACGTTATATTGACACAATGTTTACGAAGAAGCGGTGTTTTCTCATAACATTTATTCTATAGATTTGTGACCCGCATTAGACTTTTTAAATTCTAAATTAGCAGAAATAAGATAGCATGCTATGGGAAATTACGTAAGCTTTTTGCACTTTTGCTGTGGCATGTAATTATTTCTAAGAGCACTGTTCTATATGATTTTTCTGCTTTAATTTGGTATTTTGTCGAAGACTGATCTGTATTCCTAAAACTAACCAATATGTAACCTGTGTCAACGACTTTTGTCCTTCAATATTTATTTTAGTTGCTCGTTTTGTATGACTGTACATAACTTTGATTCAATTATAGATTTAAGGCTTTAACAGAGGCATATATATGCCTATTAAGTAATAACTACTGTAAATGATTTCGACATAAAAACAAATTAATTTACGGACGTTGAGTATGAAAACAGCTGTTAGTAATGTTTAAAGAATGGCATTTGCTTGGTATATTCTTAAAGTTGACCGTGTTTTGCACTGTGTTGCAATTTTTAAACAACTTTTACCGTGCCGTTTTTTGTAAATTTTGTATAGCTCATGTTATGTCCTCAAGCTCAAGTAGAGACAAATTTCAAAGTGATGGCCACTATCCAAAACGTTCGCAGAGAATTGATTTTACCATTAATTTTGATAAAAGAAACATCAAACTATTGGTAAACAAGTATAAAACACAAAATAAAACTGTCAATATAATTTTTTTCTAGGGTGCCTTAAGTAGACGGATTTAATGAGACATAATTCTAACTCCAACATTGAAAAAATTAAGGTCGAATCCTGCGGATCTGTTTTGAATTTTGCTATCTTCATTCAAAAATAACCTTGGGGCAGAAGTAAAACCTACCTACATTTCTTCCACAATATGTAATCTAAAGAGGTAATGCACAATAGAGAACTTGTACCGCATGTAACTCAGTATTTTTAAAGATGTCTAACTCTACCCCTTCTGTTTCAGAGAAAATTCACTTTGAACAGCAAGAAATCGCTTAAAAATGATTTTTTTCCACTCTTGTACAATAAATCAATAATAAGTCTTAAAAGAAGTAAAAAGTTACTAGAAAAAATGAAAATAATGGAAAAAATTTGGTCCCAGTGGAGCTTGAACCTACGCACCCCTGAAAATTGCAGTCAAAGTAGGTTTATGGTAGGAACTGAATACTCTTCAAAAAGGAGGTACTCTATTACATGCCTAATACCTTAAAGCAGTTTACAATACGCTAGCCTTTACTATTCAAAAGTATACTAATGTGTAACTTAGTATTTTTTGTTCAGGTGCACAAACGGGTGTAGCGTGATCAGTTAAGATGTTACTCAAGGGAAGAGTCTGGGGGAGAGGAATCCCCTCCTCCGGCTGGGTCCAGGGAGCCTCCCCCGTGGAAACTTTAGAGCAAATCTAGAGAAAGCAGGGTAGCTTCTGGTGACTTTTCTTACCAAAACTAGTCTTCCTCAGTTTTGAACAAAATACTCACAAACGGCTCGGAATGTAAAGAAAGGTCTATATAGGTTGATGAACGATACAAATCGGGGTCGGTGAGAGGGGTGGGGCTGGCATTTTGGAAGGACTTGAACTAGGCTGTTTATTTATTCAGGCCGAAATTTGTTATTCACAAATTAAGCAACATGAGCTCTTTTTCCAAATTTATTTGTTGTACACAAAATTTGCATTCACTATACATTTTACTATGGAAAGACAAAAGTGTTAAACATTGCAGTAATAATATCAATGACGGCCCTTCCTGCGAGATTGCACGCGTAATCTGACGTTCTTCACCAAAAGCATGAACAAAATGGCCTCGTTCCAAACATTCTTTCAAAATTGGACGCCAAAACATTCAAAAAGAACATTTAATTATAGCTTTAACTAATTTTTCTGACGTCAAAGATCACAACTGAACAATACGACTATATAAATTAACACTGGAGTTAAAGTAACATATTTTAAATAAAAACCAGGAACTGTACTTTTATCGGAAGGCGAATTATAGTTGAACGTGGGCGGGTCTTTTTTACTGTGACTAAAAGATCGATATCTTGACATTTATTTTGATTGTCTGATACTCCTGGAAAGCAAATCAGTTATTTTTGTAGCAAGCTGTCGTAAAATTGAATGGTATTTTTGTGCGTTTATATGGGCACGAACCACACTGGAAGGCTTCTTGCCAATCAATCAAAATAATCGCTAGCGCGATTCATGAATTTGCAAGAAGTCCCAGAAAATAGCATTCACTTCTTAAAAAAAGTACACATGTGTGCATACGTGCTACAACGGAATATATGCAAATCACCTTGCAATAAATACTATAAACTGCCTAGGAACTGATTAAGACTGCTGAGGACAAACTTTGATTTATGCACAATTTCAAAACAGAAAAAATATTTCAATAGATTCTTATGTCATTCTTCAAGTACAAATATTTAATTACTAATGTCGTCTGCACATTTCCTTTATTATCGCTTCGTGAACTTGGATTTTATATTTCAGCCTAAACATCTGTCACAAGACTTTTGTCTCTGTATCATTATTTACTTGATTTCCAAGGATGTAGAGCTACATTTTTTTGAAAATCAATGTTCATGGCAAGGACGATTGTTAAAATGCAACATGCAACTTGTAAACATTGTAAACATGCAACAGATGGCTATAATAACCTTGGTCTAGAAATCAATATAATGCTTACAACATTATTCTTTAACTGTAATATTTAAAAGATAATTTACCGTAAATGCTGATTATGAGCATTTATTACATATGTGTACCCTAGGTTTAAAGAAATCGAGGTATTACAGTATTTCAAAGGTATTGAGGTGTAGGATGTATAATTATTTCATGCGTTAAATAATTTTGATTGATGTATTTTTCCGGCAATACATTTTGGGAAATGGGTGTCAGGGCATAAGAAGGTGACTGGTGTTGAAACTTTTTTTCTATACTCCCCTTCCCACGACTGGGTGAAGTAGGGATGAGTAGGTGCCTCTTAGCATAATGAGCCAGAAAGTATATTCATAAGGTAGAAATTAATGAATTGATAGTTTATATGACTGATGTTGAGTGTTATACTATGGAAATGCGGATAACAAAGCCTAAAATTTAATGTTAATTTATGAATTTGTTCTTTTTGCTCCCAGAGTTCAGATGAGTAGGAATTGAACCACGAAGGCGTTATATAGCCCGAGTGGTAAATACTGAAGCATCTGAACCGTGGTAAATTAGACAATAAATCACAACATTTCCTTCTTTGTTTAACTGGAAATCAAATCGAGCCATGTTAGAATACTTGGGAATTCATAGTTGTTACAGACACAGTTGTTTATCCTTCTAAATTTTACTAGTGATGGACAATTGCCATTAAGCAAATTATTCTTATGGTCAATAGCAGCTATAGTATATATGCATCTGAAATCATATGTGTATTTAGAATTTAAATATATTTAGATTTAAATAAGTATTTACAATAATAAGTGCAAGTGGAGCAAGGAAAAACAAAATTTAGAAATATTAATAGAAATTTTGATAAAAGAGCAATAGCAGTCTGCCGTCACAAAAAATTATAACAAAGTCAAGACAACAACATACACATATGCTATGACATTGTCCCATTGTACCTTTATACCTACTCCTGATCAGTTCTTTTATTGCTTCTATGATACTCAGCTGAGTAACCGAGTATGCCACGCTACGCGCATGACAAATGTTTTAATCCAACTGCGATCTCTTGATCAGTAAAAAAAACATGTGAATACGTAGCACCGAACCATCCACCAGGATAATATTATATTAATGACAATGAAACATATTAATATTATTATCATAATGCATTATATCTCATATATTTTCTTATATATGCTATATTTTTCAAATAAAGTAAAATTTTGTCAGAAGTATTAATATATTCTATAACCTTATCAACCAACTAAAGCATATCTTTTAAATTAATGAATGACATAAGTGAACAATACAATGTATATAGTTCACGCATTGCTTTATCGGGTTATTCTACATAAATATCTATACATCTGTTTTGTCGTTTCACTACGATACAGTGTACTGAAAAACCTCTTTGATATCAAGCAGAAGGAGCTGTCATTAATTTTCTATTCACGTCATTATTATAGATAAGCATATAATATTATCTTTAGCGCGATGTATGGATTCTCATTGAAAACATCTTACGTGCACGTATTTCAACGGTATAAGGATATTATACTCTATAGTAAGATAACAATAGGTTTTAGATAAGATTTAACTTCAGTACAAGATACAACGCTTTATTTACATTTCAATATTAGATATGAATAGCTATTAGCCGACAAAACCCTTTTCTAAAATTTGTCATACAGTTTGTCTGCTCTGAATCAAAAATGTTAAACTGAGAAAACATACCGGCCGTGTTTTATTTTACTTTTTTTTATTAAACGTATTCTAAAGTGTCAAGCAAGTTCACTTCCCCTTATCGGTACAGTAGACACTACCACCACGTAAAATTGGGCTGAATTTAAGCCGACTTATTACATTTTTGCCCCATCTTTTTAATTTGATGTTCAAATGTTAAACATTATATTTTTGCTTGTAATACGGATAAAAGACAAAAGTAATTATTAATAAATTCTTTTTGTGGCGTTGTGATGCGCACAGGTAAAAATGTATGTAAGCAATGAATTTCAGATTATTTGAAAGTATTTGGAATTTAACAGAAATAGCTTGAAAAAATTGTCATCTTTTAAAGGTTGTAGCATAAATGTTGCAGGACCCCCAAATGTAAAATTATGGTTATAAGTTTAACAACAAGTGTTTACATTTTCCACAAACGTGAAACCTAGTTGTTCTAAATGTAAAAAAATGACGCTGGTCACATATGCTGGTCACATATGTCATAAAAATCGTCACAAATGTAAAAACGTTGTTTGGTCATAAACATTAGGAAAAAAATCCTACAAATGCATAAACGAGTAAAAAGTTTTCGCAGGCACGAGATAAGATATTGATTGCACGGCATAATTTAACTTAAAAGATGTAAATCCATTTCCTAGACATACCACCGTACATTTCATATTATAAAACAGACAAACCATTTTTATCACGACTGTCATTTCAACATATCGACAAAAGCTAAAAGCATCGCAAACTGTTAAATGATGACAATATGTAGCATGTACCAGTGTTTCATCGAGGGATTTTTTTTGGTTCTGTCCACGTCTGTCTACCAATCTTGCAATCCGCACTTTAGACATGCGAACTAGATCATGCAATTACCTTAGAATACTGTTGCTGGTGACACGATATTTTTCATGAAGCTTGTTACGTGATTAGAAGCAACATAAAGATTTAGAACATATCGGAACATGCTGATTTCCCTGATCGACGGACGAGTCTATAAACTGAACCCTTCAAACGATACTCAATCCTTATCAGTAATATATACCCCTTACGATTTATTTCACATTATAGATAACGTTGCTTAAAATAGACAGCTGTTGCCTGGTTAAGTACATTTTGTATTGGATACGCGAGATTAATGTTCACTTGAAAACCGTTCTAAACGAAAGAAATCTAATGTTTAAAATAATAAAGCCAACAGTTCAATTTTAAAAGGGCTGAGACGATATTTAAATATTTTAACAAAGACAATAAGTTAAACGTTACTCATGGAAGGATTACCTATTGCCAATGAAGCAGTACAGAGTGACAGACGTGTCTAAAAAGAAGATTTACTTAATTCTTTTTGAAACATTCGAAACATTTGTAAAAAAATGTAAGTACAGTCAATCTTTATTTTAATTCCATAATGTAATTTCATCGTTGAATCTCTTCACAAAGATTATATTGCTCATAAAGTTGTTGATTGTTTCAAACGCCACACCGTCATATCATAGGCATTTGTTTAATTTTTAGTGGTTTATTGAAATATAATGCTGGATTATAGAATAAATTAACGTTTTCTCAATATCAAAATTATGAAGTCATCTTCATGCGTGTGATTTTCGATTAAGGCGTATTATTGCGCGGGAAACAATGGTATAATTTGTTAAAAGATATTTAAAGAAATAAAATAACATGTTTATTACTTATTCTAATGTCGAAATAGCATTTACTCGTGAACATCAGTTTTTATACTTCAGCTCTTGGCAACCACATTAGACCAAGTATAATGTTGAATTTGATGTTCACTCAGAAAGATATTTCTACCTTGATAATAAAGCAATCAAAAATCTTCTTTGTGTGTCACCATATGTTTTCATTAGTGCTGTTCAATAACGAGCTGATCATTGTGTAGATATTTTCATTTATTATTAGTACCAATAGGACATTATCTAACTGGGAAAAAAAATGAGCGTTCACACTTATAATTATGTTTCTTCAGATTACAGCTATCGTTTTCGGCTGATACGCTCATGAATACAAAAGCTATCAACAAAATGTTGTGTATATGTATGTGTGACCGTCTCGGCTAAACTAATCGAATTGCTTTTATGATTTAATATGAAAATTCAATATTGATTCTGAACGGCATTAGACTTCACATGAAAACAGATCAAATTGGATGTACGTTTATTGTCCCAATTATTTTCTGAAATATACCTACAGAAAGTAAAACCAAAGTGCAATAAAAATAACATACACAGTCAAGAAAATGTTAAGATTTATTACAATGTCATAATAATTACTTTCATCTTTTCAGCTTAGACTTTTTACATGTTTTAGTGGCAACTTTTTCATCAGTAACATGTAAACTGTAGTTTTAACAACACATCATAAATAACCAACGAAAGTTTTATCAAGTGAACATTTTTGAAAATGAAATAATGAAATTAAATATGGGAAAGTCTTAAATAATATTAATTCTTCTGAATCACGGTGGTTCTACCCATGTGTTTCCTTAAGTGTCATCATTTATTGGTAATACTGTTTGTTTAAAGCACGCTTTCTTTTTTATGTTTACTTACAGTGTCCTAACTCTTCTTAATGAAAAGCAATATCTATATACCGATAGATTTATTCTTTCCTTTAAACTTTATTTGTGACGGTATAATTATGAGATAATTAAATGGGCACTGACCTCCAGATCGTATGGCCAAAAGAAAAGAAATTTTTTAGCTATCAGAAAATTACTAATTTTTCCCTAAGTGAATGATTTTAGTTTCCGCATGAACATCTAGTTTTCAAGCAGTTTACGCAAATACAATTAAACAGCGGTAAATGTGTTTCTTAAAACCATATTTATAAACGTTGCGCGGTGCGTTTATGTGATAACGATTATTTAGTTCACGGTATCACTCTTTTGTACTGAAATATACACGGATTTTGCGTATTTTTTGATATATAATAAATCACCAATGAAATGAAAATAAAGAAAATGTATTATATATATATATATATATATATATATATATATATATATATATATATATATTGAAAATGGCCGTGATAGCAAATCATGCACCTGTCCACTTTCTGTATAAAACCTGTCACCAACATAAGCCTTTTCAATACAAATACACAAATGCCGCAAAATATAGATCTTACGAATTCATGCGAAAAATACTCAAAGTATCACTATTCAGATGTTTTCGTTTTTAAATATTAATGTTTCGATTTATGGAAGGTCGTATACGCTATTATGCTATAATGGAAGCCTATGGGAAAATGATTGGTGGTCTCTAACCTTAACGGAAGAAGTTAACATAAAATTTGTATATGCGCATGTCCAACCGGACGTTAAAGATTTACCGATACAATTACGAAACGGATGTGGTTGTATACTCATTCTGTTGGACAACTAATTAAACGTGTGTACGATTTGATTCAATAATGCCGACATAATAATGAATTCATTACCACAGAAACGCTGTTGCGTACCAGTGACGTCATGGACGTTACGTGTAAGTTACCGCGCTAAATTCGAAGCTTTCACAGTTTTAGAGCAACTTGTGTTTTTATGTTCATTCATTAATATGTAATGCTGAATGTTATGAAATGGTTGTTGATGGCTTTCTTTATTGGTTAAATAGGCGAGTTCAATGTTGGTTATCATCGCCATTTTCAAAACAATAATTATGCACTTTTATAATAATACCTATTTGTACAGTTTCGATGATGTTCTGGTATTTATATACTGGTAACTGTGCTAAGGCTGTCCATATTTTAGTAGAAACAAGATGTGTTTGGAAACACGCATGCAAAACCCCCACACCCCTCATCATGGTCTCCCGTAATGACTGTGATCTTTGTCCTTTGACGAATTCATCACAATATGGGTTATCTACTGACCTCACTTTAGGCAATGTTATCCTGTGAAGGTTAACGCCTGTAGACTAAAGCCTTTCCCAGATATCGATCGGACACCATTTTCGGTTTCAAGGTTACTGCAACCTTGACCTATCATCTACTGGCCCGAAAAAAAAGGGGGCCATCTAATAACCATACGTATTCATCCTATAAAGTTTGACACCTGTAGACTAAATCAGTTTTCAGTTATCGACCGGATACCGTTTTTAATCTAAAGGTCACTACAACCTTTAACATTGACCAACTGGTCCCAAACACAAAAAGGAAAATCTACTGGTCACCGGCAACCATTCTATGAAGTTTGACAACTTTAGGCCAAGGGTTCTTCAGTTACCAATCGGACATTTTTTCAATCTAAATGTTATTGTGACCGTGACCTTTGACCAACTGATCCCAAAAACAATAGGAACCATCTGATGAACTCAGGCAATCATCCTATGGAGTTTGAAGACTGTAAGCCAAAGCATTGTTCAGTTATCGACCTGAAAATGTTTTCAGTCTAAAGGTCACTGTGACCTTCATCTATGACCTACTGACCAAATAAAAAACAACAATAGGGGCCATTGCCTTCCCATAGTCAATCATCCTTCAAAATTTGACGCTTATAGACATAAGCATGTATTCTCCAGTTATCGATCGTAAGCTATTTTCAGTCCCGAGGCTACTGTGACCTTGATCTTTGACTTATTGCTCCTAACAACAGTAGAGTGTGCAACCATCCTGTAAAGTTTGTTGCCTGCAGACCTAAACGTTTTTCAGTTTTCAATCAGAAACGAACAGACGGAGGAAGGGAGATTACTTTTTATAGCAGGTGATATATTCATGTGTCAATGAGAAGAAGATGAGATATTTGAAAGCTTAGGCATTATGACAAAATGTTTAGAGTTATTTGAAAATAAGACAATACATTAAACAGCAATATAATTCAGTACTTTCCCATCAAGTTCTTTTTTCAGGGCCGGTTACCAAGGATTTTACACCTCATTTTGTAGTGTAATTTTCATACTTTTTACTCGAAAAAGTCGATCTGATATGTGAGTGTCCAAGAAATAATCAAGATAATCAGCATGATTTTTTTTACAAGTATTAATCTATTACATTGAGTGCAAAGGGTGGAACGTTCCTCCCTTCTGGAAAATTTGAGAATTCATGTCGATTCTGTTTTTTAATAAAAAGGGAGGAATATTCATCGCTTTTAACAATGCGTAATTTTACACAGTCTACCTATAATGCAAAGGGTGGAACGTTCCTCCCTTTCATCAAAATGTATTTTGTTTACATAAAAACTGTGAAAATAAGTTGACATGTTTTTACTAAAAAAAACAGTGTATTAATAGAATGGTGGAACGTTCCTCCCTTTCTTGAATATTCATGCCTACGTAATTATTTAGAGGGAGGAATATTCCTCCTTTTCAACAGCACAATTTTTCTTAAAGTGTATACCAGAAAAGGGTGGAACGTTCCTCCCTTCTGCAAAACTTAAGAATTCTTGTAATTTCTGTTAACATAATAAACACTAAAAGGGAGGAATATTCCCCCCTTATTCGTTTTGTAACAAATAAAGTCTATAGTTTACTAATAGGAAGGGTGGAACGTTCCTCCCTTTCTTGCCTACGTTATTTTCATACCACAACTGTTTTAAAAGGGCCTTTCAACAACACGTTTCCTTTACAAAAAAAGGTAGTCTTTTAAATGATTTTTTACAAATATTGTGTATAATCTATTACATTGAAGGCAAAGGGTGGAACGTTCCTCCCTTCTGAGAAATTTGAGAATATCCCCCCTCCCTTTCAACAATTCTTGCCTGCGTTATTTTCATTCCACAAGTACTATGATTTCACGCGTTGTCTTTACAATACAAGGTTTAGAGTCTTTTAATGAAAAGGGTGATTATAAGTTTGACATGTTTATACAAAATTGAAAGAAATGCGAATGTTTAATTATTTTACATTTGTTTTGGACGGGAGGAATATTCCTCCCTTTCAACGGTTTCTCACCTCTTCCCCCCCCCCCCACCCCCCACCCCCACCCAAACTTTTTTAAAGAGAAAGTATTTAGAACGTTCCTCCCTTCTACAAGACTCAAGACTCCATGTTAATTATGTTTGTTTGTTTGGGGTTTAACGCCGTTTTTCAACAGTATTTCAGTCATGTAACGGCGGGCAATTAACCTAACCAGTGTTCCTGGATTCTGTACCAGTACAAACCTGTTCTCCACAAGTAACTGCCAACTTCCTCACATGAATTTTCAGAGGTGGAGGACGAATGATTTCAGACACAGTCTTCTATCAAATCGACACGAAGAACATACGCCCCGCCCGGGGATCGAACGCGCGACCCCGCGATCCGTAGACCAACGCTCTCCCTACTGAGCTAAGCGGGCGGGCTTCCATGTTAATTATGTAAACTATACATAAAAATCGCTGAAAAGGGTGGGACCTTCCTCCCTTTCTCGATAAAATAAAATTGATGCAAACGTTATTTTTATTTCACAACTTTTTTGAGGGGAGGAATATTCCTCCCTTTCAACAATACACGTTTATTAAAGTATACTATATACAAACGAAAAGGGTGGAACGTTCCTCCCTTTCCCGAAAGTTCTTGCCTACGTTATTTTCATTCCACAATTATTTTGGAATAGTCCCCCTTTCAACAACTAGTATTTACAAATAAAAGTGTATAGTTTTGAAAAGTGTGGAACGTTCCTCCCTTTGTCGAAAATGTTTCTCCCTTTCAACAATACATGTTTATTAATATTATAGTATATACAAATGGAAACGGAGGAACGTTCCTCCCTTCTGCAAAACTCGAGAACCCGTGTAAGTTCTGTTTACATAAAAACCACTGAAAATGGCGGAATATTCCTCCCTTTGTCGAAAATTCATGAATACGTAATATTTATTTCACAACTTTTTTGATAGAGAGGATTATTTCTTCCTTTCAACAATACTAGTTTATTAAAATGTAGTTTATACGAATGAAAAGGGTGGAACGTTCCTCCCTTCTGCAATTCTCAAGAACCCATGTCAATTCTGTGTACATTAAATACACTAAATAGGGGAGGAATATTTATTAATCCAAACCGAAGCTGAAGTGTTAAGTTTGAATTATTCTAGGCAAGGCAAAGTTCCATATTTCCGATGACGTGAATGTATTCTTCGTGTCAGAGGACGATGAAGAGGCTGAGATAGAAAGTGAAATTCTGGAAAAGGTTCATGGCAACAAAAGTTTACTGATCATGAAATGTGATCGTTCCGAACAAAGTCATTGGAGGGAAAGTCAAGGTATCAATTTTATGAATTGTTCTTTTTTACATAATTATAATGCTCTATTAAAATATCCCATTTATCGACCGTGCAAAATCTTTACCTACAACCGTAGAATATTTATCAAACAGTTATCAACTCTTAAGCTATCATATATTATATCATAAGTAAATATTATCATTCTAAAATATACAAATACTTAAGTAGGTATATATTTCTCGAATTATTTACATTTATGTTACCTGGAAATAATTGATGATTTGTCAGAAGCGAAATGGATAAAGGTTAAATCTCTCTCAGTTCTGTGACGTCATTGTCTGTAGATACTTCTAATGCTTGTCTATTCGTCTGCCTTTACGTCCATCATGCTATGCGAAAGTTTGTAATTGTATATCTTAAATGATTTTAGAATGCTTTGGCAGAACTCTTTGTCATACTCGGTCAAGAAAACAAATGTAACGATGCGATAAATGTTAAAAGGCAATGTCTCCTCTCTTGTTTCAACAGTGACAATTGTTTCAAAAGAATACATGTATGTATTGTACCATAATTTTGATAGCCGGACTACGTATTTTTACCGGAACGATTTGCGGAAGGCAATTATCAGCCATGTTCGTTGTCGACGTCTTTTTGCATTTTTTAAACAACAGTGATAATGAAGAGAACGCATCTTTCAGACATGTCTTTTAAATGAATCTTTGAACCCATGATTCATTCGCAAATATTTCAACTAAGCAGCAAATTTAAATGGTCAATAGGTATCCTTTCAGTGATAGAAGGTCAAAACCATTTGACTCCCTGTGCTGATAGTTTCATCTTGGTTCAGAACCTCTCAACCTACCTACAATTACTTGGACTAGAAAAAAAATAAAATCGGAGAAGCTTTTGAATCGCAAGTGACCCAAACAATTCTAATTACTCGGTAAACTTCTCAGTTTAATGCAAAAAAAAAAACAAAAAAAAACAAGATGAAATCAGCTGAACATTTGCAGGTTGGAAGAACTTCAGTAACTGCTGAAATCTTATTTCTTTTTATTTGGGTGAGGTAACAGGTACATACTAGTTATATATATGCGATGGAATAGCGATTTTCAATTTAATTTGCACACTGTTGTTGTTTTCATAGTTATTATTTTCATGAAATGTAAGATTTTTCAGCTTAGTTAAGCGAAGTACGCAAGGGGAAAGAAGTTTACTTTCGATCTCTCTTGCGATGGTAAATCACTAAAGACTTTAAAATTATGATAAATCATTTTAGTGTTTGGTAACGAAACTATTAAATATCTTCTATTTAGCACGTGTCTTCTAATATTCCATGTCATATATGGCTAAGTAATAGATGGTGTATCTTTTCAGCGCGCTCATGTTATTGTCCCGGTTATGGTAGAGTATAGATCAAAATCAATGTCATACAGCTTACGCCAAAAACAAAAACAACAAAAAAAAACTTTTAATGGAAGTGTCCACATCGCCTCCCAGTCAAAGATAAAAAATCTGTTGAAACATAATGCTAAAAGCATTACATGTTCTGGAAGCAGATTTATGATACAATTCGATAAAAGCAAGAGTTGTCACAACAACATGCTGCTAATTACAAAAAAAAAGTAGTCCTGTAAGTGCCAGCATACAGATAAACCTTTACTCCACGCGGGCTTACCTAAGGTAATATGATTTTCCTAAAATACTTTCTGAATGTGAACAACTCACTATTTATTCATGTCTTAGATAGATTAAGAAGAATATTTGAAAATCAATAAAATTGAATAAAATTAAATTTGGTGTTTTAATATTTTATAGATGAAAAGGCTGTTTTTGGAGCCAGGCGTAAAGATCGGTATCAAGGTAGAATTTTGCAAATATTGCATTCTATTTTACTTAATATGAAAAATACACAATACAAACTTTTACAATGAAACTTTCAAATCATTGACATTAATCTAACCACGACTGTAAAGTTTACAAAAGTATTATTCAAATCTTTATAGATTCGATTTGAAAATGGTGTCATCTTTTCAGGTAAAGAAGAATCCTCCAGCGAAGAAGATCAACAAAAATCAGGTCCTTAGAAATTATGTTGATATTGATTTGCTTTGAAATACTTTGTGTACGATCATACAGTAATCACTGTTTTCGCTTTATGGGCCAGTTCTTCAATGGTTATTATTATAACATAGCTGTAGTAACATTCTACATTTCAATGTACATAGAATAGCGATTTCTGTATTTGTTTTTAAATGTATTATTCGTTTTTGCATGTATAGTGAACCGGACTTTGTTTCTAAAAGAAAACAAATTTTAGGTAAATTCGTTTGGGCGTTTTACTTGCTGAATAGAGCAGTTCTTTTCTTCAAGATAGCATTTCCTGTTCTGAAGCATTTTTTTCGGCGAATGCCGTTTAAGAACGAATTCGTGACCAGCTCGAACCCATTCCACGCAAATCAGATATCTTGAAAATGCATAATGGAAAATCTATCAAAATGAAAGATTTATGCAACACTCTGTCTGATAGGACGGGAGTGCTATTTTTCACTCTGCCGATTGTGCAGCGCCGAGTGAAATGTCAGACAAAGCGTTTATCCTTAATGGCGCTGTTTACAGTTATAAAGCTACGTTTCGCTCAGTATATTTAGCAAAAACTTTGGTATTACATTAATTTTATTTGTGTATCTAAAAATGATAAGTAAGTTTAATAAATGTAACAAAAAAAAACCTGTTGAAGTACAAAAAGATATCAATTTACATGGAGAGCTGCATACGGTCTGCGAATCACATGGATGATTAGCCATTCGATTAAAGTCTTCAAGGTAGAGAAGTGTCTTCAAGACCACTGCTTTAATTATCTGTCGTAGAAAATTAAAAGAGAACCATTGCAGTTGTTGAAGTGTCGTATTTAGTTTTTCTATTTGCAAACCGAATGTTAGATACATGACAGAACAACACAAATGATATGAAAACCTCACGAACTTCCTGTCTTATTAAATTTTCCGACATTTTTACAGACATTTCTTGTTTAGAATGAAAAAACTGTTTAAGCCCATTTAACATGCCTTAATATTATTTGGTGCCAAATAAAATTATTCTGTTATACTATATAACTAAATATTTAATATCACTACCGCTGTAATGGTCAACGCACTTTTGCATGTTTTGTAGCACCAAGAACAAGAAATATAGAGGAGCATGAAACGAAGGAATGGAGAGAAGCGGAAGAAGGTACAAAAGGCGTGACGAGAAAATGATTTTCATAAATTTTATTTTTTTTTTGTTTTGTTTCATATTATCTTTTTATTAACTTAACTTTTCTCTTTAGAGGGGTGTGTTTAGATTACAATGATTGTCTGTACTTTGCTAGTAGATTAATTAGTTGTATATATATATATATATATATATATATATATATATATATATATATATATATATATATATATATGTTTTTCGGCTATTCCACACGTATTTCAGCCTGTGCTCATGTCAGGCTTAATTATAATTATAAATTTTAATTAAGATTAATTATCGTATAAACTGTCAGCATTAATATCAGTGCAAGTCAGTCCTGTAGGAAATACTACTATTATTATTGCTTATAACATTTATAAATTTGTTGGAAGAATAGAACATTGATTTCAAGATTATTTTTTCAATAATTATAACTTCTGCTTTTAATTTACAGGTACTGCAATAAAGGCTCATATAAGAAAGTTCGGTTTGAAAGATATTGGAAACGTCCTAAAAAAGAATTTAGAAAAATGGAAAGAAATACCATTGCATATAGCTGTAACCGGAGCGTCGGGCAAAGGTAAATCTAGCTTTATCAATGCAATGAGACGAGTATCCGCCGGAGACCATGGAGCTGCAAAAGTTGATGTCACAGACTGCACAACGACGCCAACTCCATACCGCCACCCGGACATACATAACTTTGTTCTTTGGGATGTTCCAGGAGTTGGAACAATAAACTTTCCCAAGGAAAGTTATCTAAATGAGATCAATGCGGATAAATACGACTTTTTCATCGTCATTTTCAGAGAGAGATTTACAGAGACAGAATCCTGGTTGCTGCATGAAATCAGGAAACGCAATAAACGGTGCTATTTAGTGAGGACAAAAATTGATATAGATATGGAAAACCGTAAACATTCAGGTAAGCCAAATCATTCTTTCCTCGATTTAAAGAAGGACATGCGTGACGAAATTGTGAAGTCGTTTAAAGGACGTTCAAGTTTAAGTTTTCCTTTCTTCGTGATATCAAACCACAACATACTTAAATACGACTTTCAACTACTAGAATTCTAGCTTCTGAAGGATGTTCCTGTTGAAAAGAAAACAGCCATGGTTTTGGGGGTCGCCGGAATATCAAAGAAAGCCGTACAAGAAAAAGTTATGGCCTTGAAATCTAGATCATGGAAAATAGCTTTAATGTCCGGAGCCGGTGCAGCTATTCCAATTCCATTCGTTTCCTCCGGTATCGACGCTTCAATAATTCTTGGAGAGGTTCTTTTTTACAGAAGTCAGTTTGCTCTTGATGACTCTTCACTGAGTAAACTTGCGGATATTGCAAATATCACTTTGGAAGAATTGAAGTCTATTCTTGATCTGCAGACGCCTGGGGAGTATTTCACTTCAGCCGGTATAAAGCAATTCCTAGGAACATATGCCGCTGCCGGAGCAGCCGAAAAACTGGTTCAATATTCTTTACCAATAGTTGGTACGGTGATTGGTTGCGGTGCTTCATATGGTGCAACATATCACGTTCTGAACAACATCTTAAATGAGATGACGAAAGATGCTTTTAAAGTCCTGCAGTTTATTGCCGAAAAAATAAATAATGCAGCTGCCTAGCCTTCTTATATGTTACGGTTACTGGTCTCTAGACATCTGAATATTAGGGAACAGATAATCTTGCGTGCAAAGGAAACTTAAAACTTGTGTTTGAAAATTTATGTTATATATTTTTCAAATGGAACATAGTTTTCCTTTTTCCTTTTGAAAAAGTCCACTTATTTACAATAAATGTAAATACAGATTAACTGCTTTAGACTGGTGTTCAATGAAAAAATTATTTTGTAGAAAAGTGACAGCTGTGAAGGCATGAAATTATAATTATGTGCTAAGCCACCTTGTTCGTATATACAGTTTTACATTCCCTTATTTCCATGTGGACTGTTGTATGGGTGACCGCGTTCTGTAATTGTGGCTTTTCCTGATGGACATTTGTTCTTGTTTTTCATGACAGTCCGGACAATTACAGACATTACCTACGTTTGCCTAACAAATTATTACAGACATACGAGATAGCTTGCATAAACAGTTTTACGAAATGGGATAGTTACTAAAAACATAACATTTAAGACAAACAAATTGTTAAACATTAGTAGATTTGAAATGAAAATTTATACCAACGAAGACACTTTACGTGGAATTATCATTTAAATTCCAATAACACTTGTCACTTTTAGTGCAAATTTAAAGAGTTATATCCCGTGTAGGTATGTGCAAATTCCATTTAAGGAGTTTCGATTTATATTACCAAACTCTCATTACCATTGCATTGTACTGACACCTGTCTCGGTAGCCTGGTTGTAGGTCGTCTGCTTCGAGTGTGGGAGGTCGTGGGTTCGCTTCCTGCAGGCGCCAGATCAAAGACTTAAAAAATGGTACTAGTAAATTTCTTTGCTTGGCGCTCAACATTAAGAGGATAGTGCTATGACTGGTCAGCCTAATGTCAGTACAATGTGAGTGGATGGGGTACCATGTCACATGTCTATTGCGTGATGTTCCACTGAGGCAGCAATATAAAGTTGGGCATTGCGCTTATTTTTACAAGTAGACAACTTCGTTTATATGTCTGAAAAATTATTGAAAAGACGCTTAAACAGAACACACGCACAAACACACACGTACGCACGCAACAATTTATTGACAATTTAATACACATAACGTACGCACGCTTGATTGTACGCACGCACGCAAGACTGTATTTACAATTCAATAAACTTATTTTATTATAGTATTCTGTACAATAAACTCACAAAATAAAGATTGACATTTCAGAAGCGCGAGGTTATGCTCCTAGAAAATGTTCAACTAAAATGGTCAAGGCTATATACCAAAACGTCAAATCATATATCCTAGATTGTCACAATATGTCATATTTTGATTTTTTTCGATATTTCACTTGGTGTTAAACAAGGAGAACCACTTTCTCCTCTCTTATTTATACTATTTGTTATAGATATAAGGGAGACAATTGATCTAAATAACATGTCTGAAAATGATGTAAGTTTGCTCCCCATATATATGTTACTGTTTGCTGACGATATTGTTTTGTTCACCACAGACAAACAGAGTTTGCAACTTCAACTTAATGCAATTGCGCAATATTCGTATATAAGTGGGGTCTGAAAATGAATGTCAATAAAACTAAAACATGCGTTTTTGAACAAAGAAAAAGTAGGTTAGATTTTGTTTGGACTATCAATACTGAACAAGTAGATGTTGTTGATAGTTTTTGTTATTTCAGTGTCAAGTTCTTTTATAGAGGTAATATGGCATATTCTTTAAAAAGTTTATATGAACAAGCTCTCAAAGCCTACAATCACTTGTTATCAAATTTTATTTGATAAAGTAAGTCTGAGCATTAAAACGAAATTACAACTATTTGACGCCCTGGTGGTACCCATAATTCTTTATGGCTGTGAAGTCTGGGGTATATACAACTTTCAGGACGTGGATAAGTCACATAACCAATTTTGTAAGAATATTTTAGGTGTTCGTCAGCAAACTTCAAATGCTGCTGTTCTTAGGGAACTTAGTAGGTTTCCGCTTTCCCTTATTTGTAAAGAGAGGTCTTTAAAATATTGGTTGAATATTGTGAAAAATCAGAACTCACTGATGTATAATAGACAAGTTGTTTTTGGTTATGGCGCTAATAATAAAAACTGGTGCAATAATGTGAAAACTTGTCTTGATATGTTAGGATATAGTGATATTATACTGAACTATGATGCAAATATTAAATACTTTCCTTTGTTAAGTCAACGTTTACGAGATCAATATGTTTAGAATTGGAACGATATTTTAAGTAACCAGCCAAAAATGCAATACTAAGTAAAGTTTAAAAACAGATTTCAAATTTGAAAAATATCTCGATGTTTTATAAAATGAAAAAGTAAGAATAGAATATTCTAGATCTAGGCTTAGTTCACATAGTGTTGAAATAGAAAGTGGTAGATTCCACGGAATTGTCAGAGATAACAGGATATGTAAAATATGTACCAGAAATCAAGCTGAAAGTGAATACCATTTTTTACTTTTTTGTCCGTCTTTTGCACATTTACAAAAATTAATCAAAAATAGTTCTTGGGCATCTGTTACCAAATTTATAAATGTTATGTCTAGTTCAAATGTTAGAACCATTAGAAATCTTGCAAAATATGTGTCTAGTGCAATGAAAGTGAGGGTGGAAAAACTTACAGTTATTGCTGCTTCTTAGAAATGTGTTATATCTATAATGTGTATTGTAATTGTTTGTTGATTGTATGTATATATGTTCAACCTCTTGGCCATATTTATTTATTAAATGTGTTTGTAAATGGCCAAAGACATTGTATAAATGCCGGTACGCCAATAAACTGAACTATAAACTATAAACTGAACAATAAACTATAAACTGTTAAACAAGTGCAGATTTTATGCTTAAACTGTTTTCATAAAGTATTTAATTAAGAAATAATTTATAGCAAAAGAGTGCTTTAACACTGTTTATGCACGATGGGTGGTTATACGTCGAGCTCAGCCCGAGTGAAAATATATTGTACGACGTATGACCGCCCGAGTGTATAAATAGTGTTAAAACACGATTTTGCTATAAATTATTTCAATTCTAATATGCCATCTATCTAAAACAATAGATAAAATACGCGCGTTTTAACAGATATAAGAATGTTTAATATGTTAATGTTTGAATACATTTCAAAATGGCGTGATATTTCGCGCTTATTAAGTAATAATTTCACTGTAGTATTTATATATAAACTGGATTCGGATATCTTCTTTTTAGTTTCAAAAATATGTAATTGTACTGATATAATATGCTTATGCATTTATATTCAAATTGACTGTGAGTGAGTCAATATAAGTGGCAGAAGTGGTAGGTCAACTTTGTTTGTTAGTTACTATGGAAATAAAACAAATATTAATGGAGATTCTAACGAATTATTGTAACACCGAAATAGCTCTTACTGTATAATTTTTCTATTGCTTTACGTCTTATGATCAAACGTATAATAACAATACTTATTTTGCAAAATTGACATAATTGTATGAAACATGCTTTATCTAGATTGTTCTCAATTCCTTCTACGCATAAAAACATTTTAGGAAAAGTTAGCGTTTTCTATTGTGTTCTACAGTATATAGTTTAAGATAACACTTCAAAGGTATATAAGATTAAATATCATTTATATAGAATTATTCAGTTTGACATGTTGTAAATTGCCTATATGTAAAATATTGTAGCAAGGAAAAGGAAACGTTTTAGTTACGTTTATTTTGACTTAAAGAATGGTAAAATCTGGCATACAAATGATACAGAACTATTTAACACAAATTTTCCATGTCGCTGATTTAACTTCAGTTTAGAGGTACAAATTTAGATTATTATTTTACTTTCAGAGAATTGATATTTTCCCCAGCTACGGAAAAGGAAATTATTACTCTGTGTTATCTAATACTTAAGAAATTGCAGTACATTATCTTACTATTAGAGCATTTTATATATATAATAGCTTTGTGGTAATAACATCACAAACACCTAATAGATGGTTGTCTCCGTGATCAGTCATACTCTTAAATTTCAAACATTCATATATTTGATAATAATATATAATCTAGTTGTTCGAGTTTTAAAAAAAAAATATAATGTACTATGAGTTGTTGGACGATTCATCTATAAAACCAGCTCATAATAAATCAACTCTATAAGAAGATCCTTTTGAATGGAGCAATACATAGCAAACTAGGTTTGATTTTGAAGTTCACCCCCTTTTATAGGTACTCTTATATCCTTATAAAATGACAATATATTCAGTTCTTCGTGTACATTAAAGGAGAGAAAAAACGTTTATTTACATGTATGCTTCTGATAATCAAGACTTTATAATTTTAACGAAAACTACAGTTTATTAAGCGAAATAATGTAAAGAATTGTAAATTTTAAATACTGGAATGCCACTTTAGCTCATACTTCTATGCTTATGTTTCAATGCAGACATAACTTTTTAAATGCCGACGCTTTTTCTATAATAGTTGGTATAAATCATTAATACAGATAGGCAGAATAAAGTAAATATTGTCTGGATATTATTCTATTCTATTTTTAAAAGGTTTGATAATAAAATATATTATAAAGACATTGAAATTCGGAAGAATGTACGTATCATTCGTAACAAACTATCAATACACACCGAATGACCTGCCGATCAATAGTAAAAACTATTGCCCGAGATCCGAACGAAGGTCAACAGTCTTTACAACTGACCGATGAGCTTTCAAGGTTTTACTTAAGGTTTTGAACATAAAACTAGACATCAAACATAAACTATGTCACAGGTATTTTTAGAGGGAGTCATTCAGTTATAAACTCTACTTTTATGCTTAACATCAACAATTGAAGGTTTCAAGTGTTGTAAAGGTGCCGTAAAATGTCGACCAGTACTTGGAACCAGTAACTTATTATGAAACCTGATTTCACTAAGGGCGGATAGATTGTTTAAATCAAATCTATGTTAGATAGACGTCAAATGTAAAAGACAGAGGCTTTAGCTAGATAACAAATTTAGCTAAACGGCCAAGCTCGAAGAAATTTTTTTGCACTTTACTGACTTTACTGAGTGCTTAATGGTTCATATATGTTAGATTTTCACTGAATGTACTTTTAAAACCTTTTTTTCTATCCTGATTGGCAAACCAAGAAACAGTTGTTTAAACATAAGTAAATTTTTTATAAACTTACTTTGCGTAAAGAATAATACGAAAATAAGAACGATTGTATTATATCTGTCAAAGATTTACATTGACAAATAGATATTTTGCCGTAATGCGTCAGAAACTCAAGTTCGATAAATTATTATTATCACCCTTTACCTATCTTCCCTTTTGGTTCAGAACGTTGAAAGATCCCAATATCTATAAACTGCAAACATAAAATTAAAAATTTATATACTAAAATCAAAAGATAAAGACCACTTTTTGGATATTTTCATATTTAAGGGGAATAACTGGACAATTTCATAATACATAATTTAAAGCATGTCCTTTTCTACATGAAAATGGACTTTTGATATCAGATAAAGCGGAGCTATCAAAGATAACGTTCTGTAAAAGGAGAATAATTATGTCGTTTTTAGTCCTATAAGATAGAGTCGAGGACAAAGTCACAAATGAAGCAAAACTGTTAAATTTATCCTTCATATTTCGTGTCCGAGGCATAAATCTAAGGTATTGACATTAAGTTCGGCACACAGGAAGTTTGCGATGAGACAATACCCAGAACACATCGATTTAGTCGATAGGTCAAAGGTCCAGGTCACAAACTGAGTTCAGATAACAATTCTGTCCTTAGTATTTCGTGTTCCTAGTACACCTTCAAAACTATTCAAGACCCTCACTTAAACTTGGAACATTCGTGTAACTGATCGGATGATTTGAGCAGTGGAACATTCAACATTACGCCCCCTTTACAAACAAATTAACCCCCTCGCAAAAAAAAAAAACAAAAACAAAAACACAGCACCTTATTTCTTGTGCCTTAGTAATCCGTCACCGCCACCGCACAAAACACCCCAACCCTCACCCTTCGCCACATTATCACCCCCACCACCCTCTCTCTCACACACACACACACACCATCACCACTACCACCACCACCATCGGCCGCACACAATCATATTTGATACTTGATAAGACATTGCTTTTTTTGTGAAGTCTTACTGTGAATATCGGATGAGTGCTATGTTTAGTGAGCGTTTCAGAATACATTCGTCATGATTACTTGCTTGTTTTTTGTTTTTTTTTAGCAATATTTTAGCTATATAACTGCGGATAGTGAACCTAACAAGTGTTCCTTGATTTTGCAGCAATATACGTTTAGCTGTTCTAAGTAACTGTGAACCTCTCAGAATGAATAAGAGGTGACTGACAAATTATTTTAGATACAATGTTTGCTATCAAATCGTCGTGGATAACATACACGCCTCCAACGCCGAACTGGAAAAACACAGATTTTCAAAGCTGGTGTTTGTCGCCATGGGCGATCGCTAAATGTTTCATCAATGCGCCTGGATATTCAGACATAACAAAGGCCTCAGAGATTGATGCCCCAGGATTGTTACATTTATTTATAAACAAAAAAAAAAATCTTTATTCCTGCCTATCCTGTGAAATAACAGGAAAAGATATCTTCAACAAGATAATAGTTTTGACATGTGTTTTATTTTCTACAGCGATGAAGCTAAATGTATCGTATATTTCCGGTAAATTTTATTTGATAACTTCAAACGAATATCAAACCGGCATGGGATCAGTTGAGGACGAAAAATGATGACTTATACATAACCAAATAGAAGAATCGAAAATGGAAACTCATTCAAATTAAACATGAAACAGGTGCTGCGATTTTGGTACGTGGCATTCCCTGTTTGATATTTGTCTTTGTTTAAATGATACAGAAAAAGAAGAACATAACCACTAAAAACAAAAAAAGAAAAGAAATAAAACACGATATGACTAGAAAAGAAATTGATTTCATTTATTTTTAAACAAATCCGTGTTAATTTTATGGCGTTCCAGAAATTCCTAAAAAATGTATGATATTAAATTATATTCAGATTACAGATTGAATCGTACATTTTTTGGAGGTTCATTGTTTGTGATAAACTAAGGAACTTGTTATTTCAAAACATTCTAGTTATGAAAAGGGTGATATATAATCAACAATATTTGTAACTCCAAACATGATTATTCATTTGAGCCGCGCCATGAGAAAACCAAAATAGTGGCTTTGCGACCAGCATGGATCAAGACAAGCCTGCGGATCCGCGCAGTCTGGTCTGGATTCATGCTGTTCGCTCACTGATTCTCTGATTGCAATAGGCTTTGAAAGCGAACAGTATGAATCCTGACCAGACTGCGCGGATGCGCAGGCTGGTCTGGATCAATGCTGGTCACAAAGCCACTGTGTTGGTTTTCTCATGGTGCGGCTCATTTTTATTTCTGCAAATTTTGACAGGTTTCAAATGAATACTGGACACATGGCTAGCATTTATTCTATTTTAATAAAACATAACAACGATAGAATTCGGAAGTAAACAACTTTAGCCGTAATAGTTACAGTAAGGTAATCCTTAAATCAAAAACATCAAAATCAGTAAAACACAACTTTGAGCCTATGAACTGAATTTTCTGCTCTACTTAGTTCACATAGAACATCCGTTAATCAGTATATGAGCATATTATTTCCTTTTAAGTGTGTAAAGTTGGCCGAAAAAAAATTAGCTTAGTCCCGCAGATTACACTAGCTGCCGCATAGTGACAAACACGAGGTTGCACTAAATTTTGTGAGACTGCCATCGTTCATTCAATGTACACCCAGTTAGTGTTATTATATTTGAATTTATTTAACTGCTCATTAAATAGTAAGTCTATTTTTTATTGAAATGTGTCTAGTACGTTGTGCAGAATTAGCAGCAAAAATGTATGACTTCGAAAGTTACATAATAAAGAAGTTAATTAAAATTTGCCAACCTCTGTCAGACAATTTTTCGGCGACGCCGTCTAAATTCGTTTTCGTTACCTATGCCACGTGACTTCAGTTTGCAAATCAAACTACTTGATAACGCATTATAGATACTTTATCAAAATGGAAGATTTATGCAACACTCTGCCTGATTGGACGAGAGTGTCAATTTCTTTCACTCTGTTGATTGTGCTACGCTGAGTGAAATGTAGACAAAGCGTTTATCCTAAACGACGCTGTTCACAGTTTTAAAGCTAACTTTGGCTCAGTATATTTAGCAAGAATATTGATATATCTCAAAATGATAAGTAAGTTTAATAAATATGATAAAAACCTGTTCAAATACCAACATATATCAAATTAAAGAAAGAGCTGAATACGGTCTGCGTATCACATGAATAAGGGTGTGATAAGAGTCTTTTATGTAGAGAAGTGCTTTTAAAAGATTTTCCTTGTTACAATTGTCGTCTGTATATGAAAAGGTTTCTTGCTTTTGTGACTTATTCAGATTGCATATTAAAATGAGTACTTGTTTGCTATGATATATTTGTTATAAATTATTTAACTGATTTATTATATATGAATATTTTTCTTTAGTATGGTATGCAAATATTGAACTCAGTTAAAATCTGTTTTATTATATATATGCTATATAATGACTGAATCTCATTACACTGAAATGGAGGTATGCTGCATACAGTTTATCTATTTAATATGACTACGGTCAAACTTTGCTTATGAAACAGAAATATTGAAATAATTACAATTGTATGTTTTGCTTGACCTTCACTTTTTTATAGGTGTGACGTCATTGTCCAAAGATTCATGAATAGCGAATATGCATTTGTTAAAGCGGGATCAGTTGGCCTATTTTAGAAATAAATAGAAATAATAAATAAAAAAATCCTTTAATTGATTTTTTCTCATGTATTCTTATCAAACTTGATTTGTAGCATCTTTATTAGGCCCGCAGCCAACTTTGTTCAGCTGGGACATTTAACCCCTTTTAGGGGTTGCTAGAGCTAAAACTAGAAATGCCTTTATACAGCGTCTCATGAACAGCTTGGTGGATCTTTGTCATACTTGGTCTGGAGCATCATTATAAGGTCCTCGTCCAGATTTATTTATATAGGAACTTGGGCCCTATTAGGGACCACTATAGCTAAAAGTAGATATGCCTTTCTTCGCATTAACCACTAAAATGTAATGGATTTTTATCAAACTCGATGTGTAACAATATCGTAAGGTCTCCTACTATTTTGTTACAAATGGGGATAGGGACCAATTTAGCTAAAATATAAACACGTTTAATGACCTCTTCTCATGAACCGCTTCATGAATCTTCATCAAACTACTGCTGTAATTATTCGTCTAAGGATAAACGAAACAAAATTGCAACCCTACGAAACCTTTGCGAAAATTTAAAAGAGAACCATTTATATTGTTAAACTGCGGTGTTTAGTTTTGCAATTTGAAAAATGTTAGATGAAAGATGAATGTTAGATGAAAAATTCATAAACTTCTTTCCTTATTACAATTCGCCGACCATCATTTTTAAAGATATTTCTTGTTTAATTTTGTTTCATTTGCTGTAGGGCATTTCCCGTAATTTAGGCTTAAACATAGAAAATTAGTTAAAACAGCATGCACTTGTAATAAAATGATTTTAAACGAAATCATTGAGGACTTTTCCTGGAAGTCCTATCCTAATTATTCTGTCCATCTGTCCATCAGTCTGTCTGTCTGTCTATCTGGGCATGGCCTGATACCTTTTCGTCCGGGCCATCCACAAATTTGTAGCCTACATTCCGAATTTATCTTAACTTGGTATGCGTATATAACAGTTCATTGCAGTGTGCAGTGCAAATTATCTGTTGTAGTCTAAAGGCAGCGGGGTGGGGATGGTGATAATAAGTGGCGAATAAAATCTCCAATTTTTTTTTGTGTAGACTTTGCAAAAATGTATCCATCCGTTTGCTGTTGGTAAGTCCCTGGACGTGATCCATAGAATATTGAGGAAGTAAACATACATGATTGATTTCAGGTGCGCATCCCTTTTTGCTGGGTTTTGGTGACAATAATTCCGTGAAGACCTTTTTGTAGGATTAGCCCGACACGATCAATTTGCAAAGTGATATTCTTTACTGAAGTATTTATTATTGGGGTATTTTGACTCCATCCTTTTACAAAGGAATATTGCGGACAAAAGTATTTATGTTTGGGTATTTCGGCTCCCTCCTTTTCTAAAGGAATGTTCCTTACTGAAATATTGATACTCTCTCCTTTTGCAAAGTAATATTGCTTACTCAAGTATTGATATCTGGATACATCGGCTCCCTCCATGTGTAAAGGAATACTACTTGAAAAAGTATTGATAATTGGGTATTTCAATGCCTTTCTTTTTCTTAAGGAATGTTCCTTATTGAAGTATTGATATTTATTTGGGTGTTTCGGCTTCTTTCTTTTTGTAAAGGAATATTGCTTACTGAAGTATTTATGTTTGTGTATTTTTGGTTTCCTCCTTTTGTAGAGGAATATTGCTCACTGAAGTGTTGATGTTTGGGTATTTTAACTCCCTTCTGTTTATTAAGGAAAACTGCCTACCCAGGAATTGATATTTGGGTATTTCGACTCCCTCCTTTTGTAAAAAAATATTGCTTTCTGAAGTAATGGTATTCGGGTATTTCGGCTCCCTCTTTTTTTCTTGAGGAAAATTTCTTACTGAAGAATTGATGTTTGGGTATTTCGACTCCCATCTTTTTGGAAAGGAATGGTCCTTACTGAAGTAATGATATTTGGGTATTTCAACTCCTGTTGTAAAGAAATAAAGCCTACCCAATAATTGCTATTTGGGTATTTCGACTCCCACCTTTTGTAAAGAAATATTGCTTGTATTTGGCTATTTCGACTAGTTACCTTTTGTAAAGGAATATTGCTTACTGATTTATTTCAACTCCTTCCATGTGTATGGGAATATTGCTTACTGAAGTATCAATATTTAAGTAATTCTACTCTTTTCTTTCTATAAAGGATTGTTGCATACTGATTTAAAAAATTAAACAATCTGAAGCAATAGAGAATTTAAACTATTAATTTATCACTAACTTAAAGAAGCATACATTGCAGCCAAACAAAATAACTGCATGTAATAGCGATTTGATAATATCTTTCCTGGAGACGAAATGAAATGTGAACCTCTCACATGATCCCCTGGTACCGTACTTTAATACAGAACTCCACTATACAAATAATTTGAATTTTGCAATAGAAATATTAACATAATATCTAAATAATTTAATTATCGTACTGCAACTGACATAATTGCACGCATCACAATTAAGTCATTTGGTGATCATTAGTATGAACTGTCAATTTGAATCTAATGCATTACAAATGAAAAAGAAATTCGGGGCACAAACTCTCATGTGCACATAACGCAATTGTGAATAGCTTGGTATATAATTCTGCAATGCATTAACAGACTCTAAAACATGCTACGTACAAATACATTAAATGGTTGTCATGTGTAACAAATCTTATTTGAGTGTATAAATCTGTGGAAGAAATTGAATGTACTGACCGTACACATTTTGTCTACGTCCCACGGCCCCCATAACTCTCCGAATTTTTTATATAAAATGAGTTCTCTTAATTAGTAAGTAGTAAGTATTTATAAAAATGATCAGTCTTAAAATAAAACACAAAGCTTTTAAATAGTCTTTAGACTCTGAAAAGAAGAAACACCGTGTTTCACTCACCTAAATTAGAATTGGAAGATAAAGAATTGAATGATTGCATTGATGATATCATATCAATTCTTGAAGATCCGAAAGAATAAAAGGAAAGGGTTGACGCTAAGAAAGCTGTTTCGAAGCTCAAAGAAGTGCGTATGTTTTTCCTTTTTATCTTTTAATACTTGTCTGATTTCAAAATAACATGAATAATGTGTATTAATTTACTGTTGCGAATAAATTAATTAGTATACAATGATTCTATCCTTCATTTTATGTAACAAATTCTTAAGGACATTAAAAAACTTTATGACTTTCTTGATGTTGTTGTTGCTGTAAATATCAAATTAAAGATTATACTTTCTGATATAAAGATGTTTCACTCAATAAAGTTCTGTGCTTAAGTTGTCTTATAGACGTGCCAGACGTGCTGTTCACAAACCTATTTTCACGCGGATGGTACTTTATACAAAACATTATCAGCCCCGATTAAGTGCAGGGACACGATTCAATATTTTCAAGGACAAACAGCCTGTACCCAGGTAGACAACGTTCCAAAACTTAATCCTTGGATCGTATACGAGATAATTTACAAAGCTACTCAGACTTGTCTACAGATATCAGTTCGTACTTACGAAGATATGTAGTTGTATAGATAAACGTTTTGTTTTCTATAATTATGATATAAGGAAATATTTTAAAATGGTAATTTTTTTTTTGTTTGGTTTGGTTTAACGTCGCACCGGCACAATTATAGGTCACATGGCGGCTTTCCAGCTTTGACGGCGGAGGAAGACCCCAGGTGCCCCTTCGTGCTTTATCATCCCACGCCGATGAAATCGGGAGGGGAGTATTGAAATGGCGTTATCCGTCCGTCACGTCTGTGCGTCCATGTGTCAGTCCGCAGCCATTTCTCATTAACTAGCAGGTAGAATTTCATGAAACTTGAAATAAATATGAATCAACATACTGCGATAATGCCCGTCAAGATTTTTTTTTTTTGATTGGTCAATATCCCTTAGAGCTATTGCCTTTGATTTAATGAAAAATGTCCAAAAATGTCCGTCCGCAGCAATTTCTCAGTAACTAGCAGGTATAATTTCATGAAACTTTAAATAAACATGAACCAACATACTGCGATGATGCCCGTCAATTATTTATTTTTATTTTTTTATTGGTCAATTTCCCTTAGAGTTATTGCCCTTGATTTAATGAAAAATCCACTTCTGCAGCCATTTCTCAGTAACAGGCTGTCATAACAAACCAACCAATTGGTAGAATTTCATTAAACTTCTTTCATTCTTTTCCATGAACATTTATTATAAACATGTAAAGTTGTGTACCCACACCTGGTCATCACCTTGTCTTGGTTACACCCCTTCCCCCTCCCAATACCCCCCTCCCCAAACAAACAAAAAAACATGCAAAGTTTTACTGTTCCCCCATGCCCCCCCCCCCCCCCACCACCACACAATTTTTGTTTTTCATTTTTAATTTTCCATCAATATTTATAATCAACATGTGATGTTTTGTACCCTCAACCGCCCCCCCCCCCCCCCCCCCCCCCCCCCAACAAATAATAGCATTCATTTTCTGTTAAATTGATTTTGACCAATGAAATTATTTGCTTCATAGTAACATCCTTAACTTTTTGCCGAATTTTTTTTTTGCCATTCCTCACAACAGACCTTTTCGGTGGGGGATACCAATTAATCGAATTTGCTTGTTTCATCACGAGCGGGCACCTGGGTAGAACAACCGACCTTCCGTACGCCAGCTGGATGGCTTCCACACATGAAGAATTCAACGCCCTGAGTGAGTCAGCGACCTTAACCACTCGGCCACGGAGGCCTCTTTTAAAATGGTAACATTCACCTGTGACCAGGGTGAGCGTTTGCATTAATATGACAGTCTTGTAACGTGTATATATGTTCTGTCTCAAGCTGAAGCAGAAGAGTTTCATAGTTACTACTCATACCGAAAGTGAAGTATGTAGAGCTGGGATAACTTCGTCACAAACGAATTGGATGACTTTAAACAGATGATTCAAGAAGGCAAGGATGGTATAAATAAGAAGCAAACAGAAAGGTCACACCATATTGACGATAAAACACGGACACAAACTATGGAGTTACCGAATGAAAGGGTCAGACAGGTTGAACTAGACATTGATGCTTTAAAAGAGGTATGAAACTGTTTTACTTAGATATTTCATAAGGAAAATGAAACACCAAATTATTTCATATGTAAAAATTATCACAGATTGTTTAAAGTATTTCTCTCTTTGAAAATTGCATTTCTTTTGAATCATTTGATAAAATGAAAAGAAAAATATTGATATGAATTTACTAGACAACAGTGCTAAATAATCTTGAATTACACATGCATTAAACGTGTTTTCTATTACTGAATATTCTGCTGTTACGTAATATCAACCGTTAAGTTAAACGAATGTCTAAAGTCTTTATTTTTACGCATTTATCATTCGAATTTATGTTTATAGATATATAATATTGATTATATCCTTTATCAAAATAAAAGGATAACGTGGGATATGAAAGTCATTTATCAGTCTTAACTTCAGTTAGATTAGAATTATTACCAATTTTCGATTCTGTATCACATGACTGTAATGAAGAAATATAAACACAACTTATAAAAAGACTGCTAATATAGCATGTTTTTAAATATATGTATATATAAAGTATGCGCTCCTGTTTGTTTGTAAGTAAGCCGTTTTATAATCGCCACCGGTAACCAAGCATCCATACATTGGAATCTAATCCCAGTGTTAGTAATTTTTAGTCGGAAGAGCGGGAGCACGGACTCACGATTGTTGGATTCATAGCCAGAAGTTTTACCTCTTGACCACTCAGTTTGCTCTATGTAACGCTTCAGTACATTTTAGTTCATTTAAAGTTAGAAACTTTTTTACGATGTCTGCATATAGCATGAGGAGAATTTCCACTTTCTTTGGACGAAACCGTAAAAAGGCGGGACCTTTTATCAAATCAAGGTTTTATTTCATGGTTTTATGATTTTTTTAGCCTTTAGGCTTCTTTCATGGAAAATACCTAAAGATAACTTAGACCTGTGCAAAAAAGATAAATAAAACTCTCCAATTTTAATAGCTTCCCTGGTTCTTGAGTGCAACGTGTAAAGCAACCATACACGGGAATCTTACCCCAGCGTCATTTACGTTTATTCGAGGAGCAGGGACTCGAAATTACGACTGCTGGTTCCGTAGTCAGAGAGCGTTACCACTGGAGCACTGCGTCCGTCGTTAAGTCACCCTTTTATAATGCGGGTTATATGATAGAGCACTTGGCCTTACACAATTTTCCAGCACTAGACGCTGTCCTGAAAAGGGTCCGTGGTTCAAAACTCAACAGATCTTAACAAGTTCCGATCGGTTCTTAACGCACAATTAGTCATTATGTGAAAAAAAGGACAGACAATTGCACTGACGAGAGCCTATAGTTGTTCTTATGAGTTATAGACACTTAAAACAAGTATAACTAAAACTGATTCATCCTTGCAGATGATTGTTTTAAGTTTTTTTGTTGTCTGTCATTGGGGGTTTTTGATACGCTTTTAAAACTTTTTTTCTCTAAAAATAGCTAAGGCTTAGCACAATTTGTATGGAAAATTACGGTACATGTTTCAAACTATTCAGTATTATTACCCTTTTTTTTCATATAACACATTCAAAACTGGTCAAAGTCATTCTGTATATGCCTTATTTAATTAGGAAGATAAAAATGATAATAACAAACATTTACCTGTAAATGATGCAGGTTTGTACGTTCTTTTGTCCCCCATTCTCGCTTCCATTTTAATTATTTTTATATTATTTTTCTTCTTTTGAGTGGGTGGGGTGGGGGTCACTTAGAGTTGCCATTGTCTATTTGTATGTATATCTGTCCGTTGGAATTAATGTGAGGCTCGCATATCTCTAAACGTATTTGGCCAAAAGTCGTCAACCCTTACAGGATTTTTATTCAAAATATGAAGGTGTGCACCTAGGATATTGTTTTTTTGTTATGACATTTGATACATGTGCTTAAAGGGTGTGCAAGTTTGTGTCGCACGTATCTCAAACAATGTATCTTTTAGACCCATAAACCATTTAGGGATTGTTATACATGTATAGCATGACATTGTGAAATTGTGCACCGGGTGTTCTCTTTACAATTTCACTCCGCCAGACCAGAGTTATGTTCCTCAACTGAGTAAAAATATATATAACTTGCTAAAAGGTTGTGTGGTATAAATAAGTAAAACTATTTCACCTAGAGTTGTGAAAGCATGATTCAGCATGTGATGTTTTAGGGTTTTACTCCGCAAGACCAGAGTTATGGCCCTTTACTTAGCCAGAAAAATGTATTACAATTTACGAACACCAACGTTTGTGTCAATATAATTCGCTTTACTTGTGACTGATGTGACTAATGCAGTCCTTATATATATATGTAATCAAAGTCATTTAATCAATGAATAAGAAGAGAAATTTTGTTTCGAATTTCCATGAATATCTAGATTTTGATCAGAAATTTTTATTTTCGGAATGGACATAAACCAGATTTTGAAATATTTAAATAGATTTGAATTTTTGAACTTTTTATGAATTTTTAAAAATATAATTTCAAACAAACATAATATTTATGCCAAAGTTTATATTTAATTTCATGTTTTTTCTTTGTTGAGATGCGATACTGTTTCATTTTCATGAAAAGTATACTTTGAGGTAACACTTTAGCTTGACATAATAACAGGGTTGTCCTATCTGCTAAATAAGATATTTTTGAGATCGCTGTACTTAGATTGGATTAAGTCTGCACCTATCACATGCAGAATGGGTTATATTATGCTTCTGGCAATTGGATTTTTTATGTTTTTTATATCAGATTTAAGGATCGATAAATCATGTAAAATATCTACCGTTTTAATATGATGTATTACTTAAACCTAAATCATGTTTCATTTGCCTAGTAAGTGTTTTGTTTAATTCTGATCGAGCCGACATAGGGGTATGCAAAAAATGAGAGAATTTGGTATGTAGTTGTATTTTGAGACGGACCTGCAGTTTACTCATGATTAATAAATTAAACGAGACTTACCTGGAAGTTGAAGTTCAATTATTATTCTACTGCTACTGGACCACAGGGTTTAAATGAGATGAACACGTGATCTTATCAGGTGACCAGACAGACTTTCAGAGTATATTAAAATAAATGCTTCACTGGTTTCCACCAATTCAATTGCCTCAGTACCTACAATACTGGTTTAAACAAATTAATTCAATGTCATAATTCGCCTCAGTACCTACTGTATTGGATATTGCGATTGTGTTTCCATAAATTCATTTGCCTCAGTGCCTGCGGTACTGGTTTAAGCAAATTATTTCATTGTCATGATTCTTCTCAGTACCTACTATGCTGGATATTGCAATTGTGTTTCCAACAATTTATTTGCCGAAGTACCTGCTGTACTGGCTTATAAGCAAATTAATACATTGTTATGATTTGCCCTATTATCTACTGTACTGGATATTACAATTGTATTTCCACAAAGTTATCTGCCTCAGTACCTACGAAAATGATTTAAGCAAATTTATCTGCATCAGTACCTACGGTAATGATTTAAGTTAATTTATCCATTGTCATAATTCGTCTCAGTACTTTCTGTACTAGATATTAAGATCGTATTTTCACAAAGGACCTCGGGCATTTTCCTATTCAGATTGCCTATCCAATTAAGGAAAAGGTGACATAGGGCTATTCTTCTGAAATTGCATAGTAACGATAGAAGACCATTTCTTGATAAATGCGACTTCATTTTACAAGTTTATGAACAAAAAAGAAGGCTTTGTAGACACTTCTCATGCTCTTTTCGATTAAAATATGGACATAAATCATTTTACGTTTGAAACATCTTCCCCCCCCCCCCCCCCCCCCCACACCCAGTGACGCAACAAAATAGTTCACATGCCTTTGTAAATACTTATTATATATGTATGCTGCAAAAATGGTACTTGGTCACAAGGGGGGTGGGGTGTTTAAAATTGGAAAAATCTACGTACAGGGTGTCAGCAAATGAATTGTACATAGATATTTGACACTTATTGAATGTGTTTCCTAAACCTTACATATCTACAGCTTTATTCATTTTTTGTAAATATTTCAAGCATAGAAGACACTAAACTAGATAAAAAGCGGACGTAGAAAGTCAAGCTAGAAAGCAGACTGATCCTTATAAGTATTATATCTTATGAATTTTTTAATCAGATCTGTTACCTCTTGACAGTCTAAGTCCGTCAACAGAGTGTCATCAGGATAGAGACAACTGCGTCTGTCGTAAGTCAAGAACCAAGCAAGTGGATTAGACATATTACATATATATGTGTCTTCAGCGTAAACATGACAAAGAGATATAGACGAACTTCTATGAGAATAGTGCAACTTTGGTGCAAATTTTTTACCTTTTGTAGGACACAATTGAAGCGAACCTAGAATGCATTTTAAGAACAACATTTGCTTTTATTCGATCCAGCATCCTATATCCTAACAGAACTACACCAAACACCATCTCCTTAACTGACCCAGTTGCTTCCAGAACTAACACTGACACCCATAGAACTAATATTGACTCGCTCAGAACTAACACTGACACCCCAAGAATTAACATCAATTCGCTCACACGTCTGAAACTTATTTCGAAGCCAATCGAAATACTATTTAGGACCTCAAAGAACTAACATAGACACCCCAAGAATATCTACATAAATGTTGATACTAGCTAGTGAAGTTCTGTTACACTGATATAAAATGCTTAAAGTAAGGCATCCCTGAACCCTCAGTGGAATAGGCACCCCTACTACACTCCTACACCCCTCCGCTTCAACTGAAAAAGGCCAACTACGCCAATGTATGGCCAGCTACACCACTGCATGTATTCAATAATAATCCTCCACATAATGCCCGGTCAGTATTGTACATGTGTAAATACAGTATAGCAACAGATGTATAGAAAACAAACAATAGGCTATGGTCAATGCATAAGTTATCATTGGCACTCGGGTAGAAATAACTGAAGTACAGTTATGGGATCAAAAGTTTTGTTATTTTTTCCTTTTCGTTTATTCTTAAAAACGTCAATAAAACTGATAATCTGCATGATATAAGTTTATTTATTGTGTTAAAATATTTCATAGTAGACATACCTTAAATACCAATGCTTATTTTAACTAACAATACACATATTAAATTTTTCAAAAATATTACCCTTAGTTACAAACTGTTCGAATTTCAAGAAAACGAATATACATAAAACTATTTTTGTGACAGTTTGATAGGAATATAACGTATTTATATGCATTTGAAGCCATTATATAAAACTATCAGCTATTGAAGTCATGAAATACCATTGAACATAGGGAAAAATCTCTAGCATGTTGTCCGATGTCCTTTATTTGCCTCAGTACCTACTGTACTAGATATTACGATCATAGTTTCATAGATTTACTTGCCTCACATCCTACTGTAATAATTTAGGCAAATTAATCCATTGTCATGATTCGCCTTAGATTAGTACCTACCGTACTAGATTTAGCAACAAACAGGATTGATATAGTTTTATTCTGCACTAGAAATAATATGAAATTAGGTGCAATTATGTGCTACCAAAAAGGCAGAGCTCCCTTGAAAAATCACCAGTGCAATTTAAAAATTAAAGGTGTGGTGCTGGAATTATCTGGAATTATTGATCCGTTTTAGGAAGTTTATGTTCTATTAGATCTATTAAAATTATAAGTATTAATGATAATTCGTGATTTCTGAATTCATGTCTTAGACTGCATTAAGATTAAATCTTGACATGTGAAAACTCGACAAATATTCTATATATAAACAAAAGAAAGTATACATTAACATCTGCATCAAGATGAAGAAAAGAACAAACTTGAATAATTTCTGTTATTCTTATTAAAACGTAATGCATAAACAAGTTTACATGAATAATTATTATACTGGAAACCAGTCACAAATGATAACTGCTTCAAATTAAAAAGCTTGGACTGTGACATTTTTTAGCCTAACAGAACCTCATTAGGCCAATAGCCTAAGAAATTCTGTCTCTTTGCTTGTAAATGTTTGGAAATGAGGACTTAATGAAAATAGTTCATGTTCCAATTCCATAGTACACAGAGATTAGAATTTATGTAATCCTGGACTTGGACAATGACTATTGTAATTCTTTTTAATGTCATTATTGTCAAATTACGGTTCTTTGTGGAAGGAAGAATGTGTCCAACTTTAAGGCAAAAATACTGCTATATTAGACGTCTGGTCATTTACATGTACAAAGCTTGTTTTTAAACCCAAAAGACTAGCCATTTTTAAAAGTTAATAATTAGAATTTTACCAAGAGAAAATCACTGTTTGCCGAAATTCTCGAAAACCCCTGTTTTATTTACTGACCAGCTAAGTTCACAGTCTATGGCTTTTTTTTTTGTTAATCTTTTAGCACTATAGAATAGAGATGGTAATGGGAACCTTTTGATTCATAGCCAATAGTTTTTTCTTAGTGATAATCTCTAGTTAGTGATTTTTAAGAAAGTAGATGAAACATGTAAACGGGGAGAAGAGCATTATGTGCTTTTCACAGTTCAATGCCTCTATATTTTGATCCCAAAACAATAAATTTCAGTTATGGCAGCTCGACGAAAATCGTTTCGCGTTGAAAATATTGTATTTTATCTTTTTTTTTTCGTAGAAAATATATTTAGCACTAGCTTCTTATTATCAGACGCTCATTTACATTTTTATTCAACGTTCAAAGCAGTAAGCGAGACGCTTTTGTCAATCGTAAACAGCAAGCGCCTACTGACGTCTTACTGATTAATTACTATGAGCATTGTGTACTAGAAGAAACCCGAACAACACCGATTCCAAAAAGTACCACGAATCTTCAACTCGATAGTAATTCTATACACAGTTATTCACTTCCTTTTTCACACGTCTAACCGTAATGCGACGCTGTCGGCACCGCGAAGCAGCGCCGGTAGCTCTGCTATTACATCGATTATAATCAAGTAATAACTTTTACTACAACATTGTATAATGTTATTAAATTGATCCAAAGGATACATCAGAATGTGTCAATTGAATAATCACAAATGAAAGAACATTAAAGAATAAATGCTTCAATTTGTAGAAAAACCTCAATATTAATCTCCGAAAGTAAATATACGTCCACACTGATAAGAAAACTTTTTGGTTTTGCGTGGTCACCTGATAAGATCACGTGTTCATCTCATTTAACCCTATGTGGTCCAGTGCAGTAGAATAATTAATTCAATCGATCCTCGATCGCCTAGTGGCATCGAGTGTGGGAGGTCATAAGTTCGATCCCCGGCCGCGTCATACGAAAGACGTGAATAAAATGGTACCAGTAGCTTGGTGCATTAAAAGGGAAACAGTTACTGGACGTATATATAGTAACATAACTAAATTCATAAGATATAAAATGTACCAATGCACCACATCACATGGCAAACTTACTTCGAATGTTACTCAGCAAGAAATAGACTTACCCAGAAGTATAAAATATACGAGAAAGGGTAAATGGCAAACTAAGCCTAGCTCTCTACCATTTCTGTTAATATTTTATTCACTTTTTAAAGAGTGTATAATTATTTTCAATTCACATTCAGCGAATTACAGATATAGAGGGAAACATTGACAAACTGAATGATGTATGCAACTCCTATCAGACCCAGTTACAGTATGTAGAAGGAAAACAAGGTAATTTATTCATTTATTTGTGCAAAACATTCTTCGAAACACTTGGAATTGTAATGCTGACATAATGCAATTACTTTAAAGCTTGTTGTAATTACGGGATAGAGATGAGATCATTGACATAGTTTAATTGTACTATATTAATAAGCGGAGTAGAAAAATTCTAAGTTATGGATGTGCGTTTATCGAAAGGTTAATAACCAAATACATATTTTTTCCATACATTTTTCAACTTTTGCAGAGATTTTTTTTTTTTTTTTTTTTTACATATATTTTCTAATCAACTTAATCAATAGCTTAGCGCGTTATTCATTTTAAAAATTTTACTGCCTCATGTACCCACTAAAAGAAATAGAGGGTTTATTCATCTTATGTTCTAATATCCGAAAATAAATTATAAACTTGTTTACGACCTGTCAGCATTTAATTTTGCAAATTTACAGTGCTTCGGAGAAAACTTGTGGAGCTTTACAGTAAACATTACGTGAAGTCCTGTATATCACCACTCAATGTTCAAAACAACGATATAAGTATAAATGAGGTTTGGATCGATACGGATTACTACGTTTCTATCCGTAGCTAAACGTAGCTATTTGCGCCGTATGTGTGACTGTGGTATAAGTGACTGATTCAGATCTGACCCAAGGTAATTACCTCGGTCGTTGAAATATAACATATTTAATAAGTAGATAGAACATGTTTAAATTGTCGAAAACTATGTAATTAAGTTCTTGTGTTACCCCAATGTAGAACTTTTGTGAAATTATATCCTCACATCGTCTCAGTAGAAAACGTTTATAGCACGAATTAAAATCTGAAATTTGGTAAATACTACATTTAATTAAACACGTTTACTACAAAATACGTCCGCAGTTAAAACTCAATTTATCAAACATTTCCGAACCTGACTTTCCTTTTTTTTGTAACTTTAATTTTCTTATTAACAATCTACGGCGCAATTGTGGCAATATGAAAAGTCTTCTTTTCCGATCGTTTAAAGAACTGTTACATACTATCAATATTAATTATTAAAAATACTGCTATTCTAAAGCAGGTATGTATAAATGCTTATCTTTGATTCAATCTATAAAATAATATCATGCTACTTTAAAGATAAACGTTATTCTGTAAAAATGTAAGTTCTCTAAGAGAAACTATTCTTAATACTGTCAAAAATGTGTTTTATTGTTACAATATTAACCTGTCACTAATTGTCTTGCAGATGGGAATATACCATTCGAGGGTAAATGATTTTGGCGGTAGCGAGGCTGTGTTTATTAATCCTTAAGATTGGTGGCGGCAAGTGATTAAGCCTTTGTTACCAGTGCAGATCAAGATCATGGTCTGCTCTGTTAGCTATTCAGTCAGTATATTTTCATTGAACATCTCTCCGAATAATGATGGACCAGTCCGTTTTAGAAATTAAGCAGGGTAAAGGTAAATATGGTTGGAAACACGTTGCTCTGTTTCAGACTTGGGTTTGTTCATAATTTCTATAATAAACATCATATGCGTCATTTGCGGTAAGATTGCAATTTATTGTAGCGTGAATGACTTTAATCTTCAAACAGGTAGAGCAAAAAAGTTTAAAAATATAGGACATGCAGAAACTGAAACAGTGCTTAACCTTATAAACTAAATAGTATATCTTCTCTATACATCTAGTACTTACAAAACATGAGGAATATTTAACATTGGATTCCAAACATTAAATATGCCATTTAATTCCGTTTTTTCGTAAAACGATCGTGACGAAAACCATAAAGAAAACTACAAATATAAACTGTGAGACTGAAAGTGTTTTTGTAGTGTTCTGTTGAAATACCGTTGGTAAGGTCATGTTTATAGGCATTGTGTATTCATCCTGAATATCATTGGTATCTAACAAAGCTTTCCTCCAGCCATTGCGGAGTATCCTACTTAACTCCTTCCGAACCGTTTTATAGTTGGGGTTAAACGCCCGATTCACGTTCTCTTCCGGATCTATCAAATGGTCATACAGCTCAACTCCAGCAGATTTTGTCCATACAGGTTTAACCCTAGGTGACTTTTTGAAGCTTGGCCATTCCGTATAACGATATCTATTTGTCCTTAGGGAGTATCCCATGAATTTGCCCCTGGGATACTGCGAGAATGCTGCAACTCTTAAAGGTTTATTTGGCACGTTTAGTAATGGTAAAATGCTTAAACCTTCGCGACATGATTGCATGTTAACTGAATTCTTCAAGCACTGTGGTAACGGTGTCAGTCCAGCAGCTTCCACTAGAGTTGGAAATAAATCTACAAATTCTACAAGAGAGTCACTTCTTATTCCTTTGTTTGTTTTTCCAGGAATATGTATCATCATTGGCGCATGTGTAGATAGTTCGAAGTTTGTCTGTTTACACCATTCTCCATGCTCACCGAGTGAATACCCATGGTCTCCAATAAAAGAAATTATTGTATTATCAGACAATTCCAAAGTATCTAATTCTTTCAAAATGCGACCAATTAGAGAATCGATCCATGTAACTGAACTGTAGTATGCCCGTCGTAATGACAAAACATGATCGTCCGGAAGTGTTGTGTTGATTTTTCCACCGCCTTTGAAAGCAATGTCTTTATAATGTATCAGTCGTTTAAACTGATACCATGCTACATTCGGCATGTTGACAGGGGCATGCGGGTTGTCTGGTAGTTTGACTTCTGGGTAATACTTAAGATATGATTCCGGGAACACAAATGGTAAATGTGGCCTACGAAAGCCTACTGCTAGGAAAAATGGTCGCTTATCCGTGTCCCTATCTAATGCGAGTCTGCGGATTGTGTGAATAGCATGGTTGGTTGTCTGTTCGTCCAATAAAGGCTTAGAATAAAGTTCTTCTTCAGGAATTGCAGCCCAACTTATCGATAGGTTTTCAAAATTACTAATTCCGTGATAATAAGGTTCAGACCAAGAAATAGGATCATCTCCGTCTGAATGTTTTCCTTTAGCATGAAAAATCTTTCCCATACCCAAAGATCTATATCCATGCATTTTGAAATACTGAGGTATTGTCGTAAAGTTACCTCCCTTTTGTCTAAAGGATTTTCCGCATTTATACACGTGTGTGGTATCTGGTCTGCGCCCGGTTAACAGTGATGCCCGGCTTGGTCCACAAAGAGCTTGTTGAACGTAAGCACGCTCAAGCACTAAGCTCTTAGAAGCAAGGGAATCTAGATATGGTGTATGCATTTTTGGAGAGACGTATGGGGGATAACTCTTGCTATTATACACTCCTATTTCCGGTCGCATATCGTCTGATACTAAAAATAGAATATTCATTTTACCACAACAGCACCGAAATTCTAAAAGTACTAAAAGTATTAATATGTTTTTTCCAGTCATATTTAAGTATTCCCAAGCGTTTATGTATATCCAAATAACACTGCTGTTAGACTGCAGTTTAGCACATTATTGTTCCATATTCGCTGTAAATCACACAAACGACTATAAATACAGCCATTATTAATCGTTACAACATACAAAATATTTGTTCTGTAAAGTAAGATTAACAATTATTTCAGTGCAAATCGATATGCTTAACAAGACAGTAAGCTACTAAAATATTAAATAAATAAAATACTAAAATATACTACATTTACTCTTTATGGTAGAATTTGACCTCTACGCTTGATAAATTCTAATGAAAACAAAATGGTAATTTGACAATACATTTAAAACGTTTATAGTCTTTTTCTGAAATTTTGTAAACTTTATATATGTTGTAAATATTTAATTGATCGTCACTTATATTTAACAATGCTCATAATTTATATAAATGCATTTTTTTTATTAAATTGTCAGCCCTATCCTACTTTTAAAATTTAAAATGCACTTATTCAAAAAGTTCTTAAGTACGGTCCCGGGGTTAGCGATGAATTAGTAATATACTTTTAGACGGTCTTGTTATTTAAATATGTAATGTTTAAAAAATCAGTATGATTCAATACCATCCGTGCGAAAATGGGGTAATGACTGAAAGGCGTAAAAAATATGTTTGTTTCCGGTATCCCGACCTACCCTAAATTTTTGGCCCGAGCCTAAATGTTTTTATGGCCTTGGAGAATATTTTTTTCAACTTTTTAACAAAAAGATGCAAAACTGCACTTTTTATGCTTTAAGCATGGCCAGTGATGTTAGAAATCAACTTACTGATGCTTTAAAGGCATAACCCCTTATTTGTAATCATTTTTGACAAAAAAATAATTTCCAAAAAGTCTCCCTTAATAAAAAAAAAATTCCAAAAAAAAAACAACCTACCTACCCTAATTTTTTTAGCATGTTACCGGAAACAAAGAATTTTTTTAGGCCTAATTATTAATTGTAACAGCGAAAACTGTATATGTTAAGATGTGGGTTCGATATACGGAATAGGCGCTATAATATCCGTGATTGGACTTAATTACGCATGAACAAATCAGCATGTTTTTAATTGGCATGTCTTTAGTCAATGGAACGTTTAAGCTATACCCAGCCGCAAAGATCTAAGGTATTAACTTATAAAATTCAGAAAAATAATTATCATGTTTTTATTTAATGAAAGAGGTAAGTGTTAAGATTTATCACACCGCTAAGATGTAAGGAATTAATTACATAAATTGTTTTTACTCAAAAAATGATATTTATTTATTTATTTATTTATTTCAGTCTCTTCCATTTACAAACTATAAGTATATACAAATATACAACACAACATTAAAACATATGTAAATGGCCATTCAATTTTAGAATTATAAGAGACATATAAAACGGTAAAAAACAATACTACAAACATTAAAATCCACCAGATGACTTAAAACAGTACACACAATGTATTTATATGTATAAGCATGAGTGTGCTCGTGTGTGTAAATGCATGTGTGCTTGTGTGTGCTTTTTTGTGTGTGATTGTTTGTGCGTGCTTGCGTGTGTTGGTGAGTGTATATCCATTACTTAAAAAGTATGCAGACAAGTGTGTGTTTGTGTGTCTTTTTTTGTGTGTGTGATTGTTTATGCGTGCTTGCGTGTGTTGGTGAGTGTATATCCATTACTTAAAAAGTATACAGACAAGTGTGTGTGTGTGTGTGTGTGTGTGTGTGAGATAAAGTTACCTCAGAGTGTACTAATACACTAAGTGTGGAAGTCAAATCCATATTTAATGAAAACGTGACAGTCACATTCCATAAAATATTATGGAATGATATTTCAAACAAAAATAAGAAATGAATGTAACATGAATGATTATTGTTCAATACATTAAATACAAAAAAAAAAAAATACATGCATTCTTTGTATTGCGTTATACATTATTAATTCTGATAAGAGTTTATTAAACTTTATTTTGCTTATAGTCATGCAAATAGTAAGAAAATACTGGAGACTTGAGATGCGATTCAGTACCCTTAAAATGCACCAGAACTCGCCATTTATGATCCTGTTTTAATAAAATTTCAGGGGGAGCTCCCCCTTACCCCCCTTATGGGAGGGGGATGCCCCCTCCCGTACCTACCCCCGCCCCCCACCCCACCACCTCGCGGCCCCAATATCAAACACCTTCCGACGCCCCTGTATATATACAATCGTATTTTATTCTATAACTTTTCAGATTTTAAGATTTGTATTACATTGTAACTTATTTCTTATTATGGGAGATATAGATAGACGAAATAATATGAAAGTGTGTGGCTGTAGTAATATCTTTTTTTTCAGTCAAATAAGTACATGTATAAACTATCTTATACACACAATATATGATGTTTACATAAGCAAATCTGGACCGGAACATTGTTTCTGTTGACACCGACTCTAGGAATCCACTGGCAAAGCTACATACTATTTTATCATTCTGACGACGTATGTTATTGCAATGAAATCTACTTTAACATGACAATAACAATTACAAAATTAAAATCATTGAAGTCATGGAACGTACCTTTGAAATGAATACAAATGTATTAAAGGTGGATAATCAGATTTTGGCCATGTAACGGATTTGTTCGAAACTTTAGCATCTGATCATTTACACTCATTTATGTTCACTTAACACTTAATACAAATTAGATTTTCACTGGAGGTATTTTTAAAATTTCATTTTCCTATCCTGGTTGCCCAACCAAGATAGAGTTATTTTATCATAAGTATAAATTTGATAAACATACTTTGCCTAAGGAAATGTATAAATATTAGACATATTGTAATATATTTGTAAAATATTTGCATTAAAAATTATGTATTTAGATGGAATTCATTAGAAACGCAAGTTTGAAAAATTATTATTACCTCCCTTTCCCTATCTTGGTTGCGCAACCAAGATAGATTGGAAATAAATGAATTCAGGAGCTACACACAGCTTTTAAACTTGCATTTTGGTTCAGATTGTTCAATAGTTGATATGTCTATCAAATGCAAATGTAAAACTAGACATTGTAACGAAATAAAAAGAAATACCCAGCTTTTTATATACTTTCATATTGAAGGGGAGTAATTACAAAATTTTATAAAAATAATAAAATATACATTTCAGATAGGAATCTAACTCTATGTAATCGGTCTTTTTGTTCCTTAAATAATTCTCTACCAGAATATACAAAAAGTAAAAAATGTCATTAAATGTTGTTTAAATGTGATTGACCACCTTTAAAATGATTATATACTTAAGAAATAGTTTTTTTTAGCAAAAACGTGTTTTAACTCTATGAGTTTTTCTACGTCGGGCGCAATAATTTCACGAGGGCGCAGCCCGGAGAAATCATTTTATTCGACGAATAAGCACCCGAACGTATAAATAGTGTTAAAACACGATTTTGCTATGAATCATGTAAACTATATCGATTGAAATATATCTTTTATTATAAAATTAAAATAGAACTATTTATTGGTGGTCCTGACGCTCCTTTATTTATACACGTCAGAACTGAAATGATAATACGTCTTGCGGAATAGTTCCATTATGATGGCGAATTATTCTGCCCAGTTAATAACCAACTCCTTGTATGTAAATTGATTAAGACAGTTATGTTATGTAACATACCGTTTTTTTTACATGTTTTTAAGAAGGAATATTTGATCAAATTTCAAAGTGCCTTTTCTCAATGCGTACATGGCCAACGCGAAATCAGCAGTATCGTTGTGATGATTTAAACATTGCTTCGGATATTAGAATGTTTAAAGACAGAAACTACCGGTATCTGAGAATAAAACCAAGCCGGCAATGTTAAGCTACAGCGCGACCACTTTGCTGCTTTGAGTAGTTAAAGGCATGATGTGGTTCTAATCTAATAAGGTTAAGCAAAGCATGTTGATTTCCGTAATCTAGAGACGATTCTATAAAATAAATTCACAAACGTGAAACCCAAATATACTAAATTTCATTAAGGATTAGGTAACAAAGACAAAGCATAAACAAAATAACTTCGTTGCGGTTGTTTGCTATTTTTACGTTCTTGAGTTCTATGCCTCCGAAGGAATCTTCAGATCTGTCAACAGTCAGTACAGTCAAACTATTTTCGCTAGAGCTTGATAGGACAAGCAACATGTGTTCGAGATATCAGTAGTACAAGCCAACGTCAAGTATACATTATATAGACCTGACACCGAGTTCGAGCGAGCAAAACTAGTAATTGAATAATCCGAATTCGAGCAAACGAAGTTTGACTGTGCTAGTCTCTATAAAATACGCACCATAGATTTTTTCTACCTGTACTGTTCATACAGACAATCATACAGGTAACCAACCAGCCATTATGGAAACTGTTAGCCAGGAAACGGAAATTTTAGAAGCATGAGAAAGATAACTTCCATAAATGAACAAAATATTAGAGCGTACGAAAATTTAAGCTCATTCTATAGAAATAACTTTAGTCGTTTTGAATTTTGCCAGTCTCAAATGCAATAAATCTATTTGAAGTTATTCATTTGACTTCCGAGTTTCATAATTATTACCGAAAAATTACAAGTTTGTATTAGAATGTAGCAAAAATTGCAAATATCTGAAGTTTATAACAAAAAAATGCACTTACTGACCTTTGACATTGTGCTGCGACCTTACTATGACCCCTAGAAGGCGGCAGCCCCCTGAAAAGTTTCCAATTTTTATAAAGTTAACAATGAACATGGCTGTCGGGAATTAACAAAAAATGCCATCAAAGCCAATTTCTAGACCTCTTTTTGGGATATATAGGCCGACTAAAACACATTTAAAGCTACTCGCCCACAGCTTGGATGAAAGTTTTAACATGTTCATTCCCATAAAGTTTGGCATAGAATGTATATATGACACTGAAGAAATGATAAAAAGGGTGAAAATAAGTTAGGTATTGGTAAAAATGCAAGAAGAATGTAAATTTTCTGCATTATTAATCCCCCACCACACGTGGTGGGGGTTATTGGAATGGTCTCCGTCCGTCCTTCCGTCCGTCCTTCTGTCCTTCCGTCCTTCCGTCCGTCTGTCCGTAACACTTTCGAGTCCGCTCCATATCTCCTAAACCCCTTGAAGGATTTTCATGAAACTTGGGTCAAATGATCACCTCATCAAGACGATGTGAGAACTTATGAGTAAGCCTTGTCCGCTCAAGGTCAAGGTAACAACTTGACAAGGATGGACGTACCGGCGACAATAACTATCAGAAAACAAATCAGCACCCTTTACAATATTTACAAATTTATTTACATAAAATGATTATTAACAATGAATAAATGATAAATAGAAAAAAAACTGATTATAAGAAAGAAAAAAGAAAATCAGAGTTCAGTATCTCTAGATACAAAGTTTTAACACTGACAGTTCCGTTGTAACGTGACGTGGCACAGTTATTTCAGTTAATTTCGAAATTTAAGTAGCACAAAAACATAACATATCTTCAAGTAAAGTCCCTTTAAACCGTGAATACGTTGACTCCGTTTTGGCTCCCTATGATGGTAGGTGATTGCATCCCTGAGCTGACTTCAGAGGATAACAAAAATCATCGTCTTTGCGGTTTACGGCACAACCATGGGACGAAAGCTCTGCGCTGGGAAAATCACATCCAGGCGAGTGAAGACAAATGAACCTCGGGTAATGTACTTCCGAGTTGTGACATCATCACCAGGTAAAGAAGCTCGATCGAGCATAAATTTCTAGCAAGAATAATCAATTTGACATAGATTCGTCTAATGTCGAAATGTGATGTGCGCTGGGCGGGCATATCTAGTCCAGTCTATTTGTAGGGTAATGTCCCGCCAAATACTAAATTTCATGGGACTCTCGGCTTATGCGTGAACTCCGACTATTTGCTTTTCCACGGGAATCATGATATAGCCGGGAAATCTGACTACTTTGACGCGGATTGAAATTGACAATTTGAGGCCCGTTATAGTGGTTTTGGGGATAAAAACATGAATTACTTAAGTTTATAAAATACCAACTTTCTTATTACTGAACCGAATTTAATAAAATTTACACGGAAATAAAGTTATGAAATACAGAAAAACATTACATGTATTTTGTGCGTAAAATCTGACAGTTACCTCAATAACACAAAATTTTACAAAAAGATGATGCAATACCTGCATTTACACTACAGATACAATGAGGCCCGTATGTCAGTTTGTGACACAACTCAAGGTCAAAGGTTTGAGGCTTCAATTTTGTGTCCGCTCTATATCTCTTAAACCCCTTGAAGGAATTTTATAAAACTTGGGTCAAATGATCACCTCATCAAGACGATGTGCAGAACTCATTAGTCAGCCATGCCGGCTGAAGGTCAAGATCAAAACTTAGGGTCAAATGTTTGAGCCTTCCATTTTGTGTCCGCTCTATATCTCCTAAACCCCTTGAAGGATTTTCATCAAACCTGGGTCAAATGATTACCTTATCAAGGCAATGTGCAGAACTCATGAGTCAGCCATGCCGGCTCAAGGTCAAGGTCACAACTGAAGGTCAAAGGTTTGAGCCTTCAATTTAATGTCTGCTCTGTATCGCCTAATTCCCTTGAAGGATTCATTTGAAACTTGGATCAAATGATCACCTCATCAAGGCGATGTGCATAACTTATGAGTCAGCCATACTGGCTCAATGTCAAGGTCACAACTCAATGTCAAAGGTCTGAGCTTTCCATTTTGTGTCCACTCTGTATCTCTTAAACCCCTTAAACTAATTTTATAAAACTTGGGTCAAATGATCACCTCATCAAAACGATGTGCAGAAGTTATGAGTCAGCCATGCCGGCTCTAGGTCAAGGTCATAACTTAGGGTCAAAGGTTTGAGCCTTCCATTTTGTGTCCACTCTGTATCTCCTAAACGCCTTGAAGGATTTTTATCAAACTTGGGTCAAATGATCACCTCGTCAAGAACTCAAGAGTCAGCCATGTCAACTCAAGGTCAAGGTCACAACTCAAGGTCAAAGGTTTGAGCTCTGTATCTCCTAAACCCCTTGAAGGATTTTTATGAAACTTGGGTCAAATGATCACCTCATCAAGACGTTGTGCAGAATTCATGAGTCAGTCATGTCAGTTCAAGGTCATGGTCACAGCTAAAGGTCAAAGGTTTACCCTTTCACTATCCATGGCAGTGGCGGGGGATTTAGCTGTCTTTCAGACTGCCTTGTTTCAAAAGCGCTGCAAAGATATATCTTCTGCACAGTAATTTTGTTAATCATAGAAATATCGTGCAAAATTCTCATGTCAATAAGTTTGTACCACTGCCACTTTTTATGGATTTTTGAGAGACTGATTTTTGCCTAAAATGTGTGGGTTAGCCTCTTTAAACACTATTTAAAAATGACTTTGATTTCGTTTTCATTTGTTGATAACAGCTAATCTTAAGATTCAATTAAACGGTTAGAAAAAATAGCTTATATAGTCTGTAATATTTGCATTTTGATTACGAATGATATGTATTATAATGGTAGGATATTCCAGGCAATCGTAACAACGAAATCCTGTCCACCTCCTGTCGCGTGCCGTCCGTCGTGTTTTAGGTCAACGCACGATACGACGCGCGGCAGTACGAAATAACACGCGACATGACACATGATGCCCGATAATGCGTCACAAAGCACGACAATGCTAGAAGATGCAATACATTAATGTCGCGATGACGTGCCTTATTGTCTCCCGTCAGATTATTTGCTGAGCGTCGTGTCACATTGTCGAGCGTCCTGTTGTGTGTCAACCATCTACTCTTCTAGGTCGACGCACGACATGCGATACGGCGTATTACAATGCGACAAGACGCTCGACACACGATACGACAAGCGGCAATACGACACGATATCGCGACATAAATGACGCACGTCGTGTCGGATTGTCGTCCGTCGTGTCGTATTGTTGTGCGTCTTGTCGCATTGTCGTATTTTTGACCTTTTTAAGTCGACCCACAACATGACGAACAACAATTCGACACGATGCACGACAATACGACAGGACACAATTATATTACATTAGAGTTTGCTTACTTTTATGGCAATGTTTCGAAGTCAAAATTCGTCAACACGGACCATAGCTCTGATTTCCGATTGGCAGGTATTGAACCACAAGACCAGCGTTTTACATGAACATATCATTATAACAAGAAATATCTTTAAAAAAGATGGTCGGCGTGATGTAACTGAAGCACAAGTTATATATGGCAGAAACCTGTATTTTAAATCTTTGGCAATGTTGAAAGGGGCCTCTGGAAGTTTTGTATAAATGAGGACAGTAGTTCTGAAGAAGACTGTGTTTAGAAATTGTGGAGGGACACACGACGGACACCAAACAATCACAAAAGCTCACTTTGAGCCTTTGGTGCTTAAAAGATGGTAACAGTAAGCAAAAAATATTGAAATACGTTCTATACTTTATTTCTGGAATTGTTGGAAGCAACATGAACCCTTACTCTACTTCAGCTTATTATCAAATTTGACTATTATTCAGAATATGTACAGTACTGTTTTCACCGGAAAGATTAATTTAAAATTTAGAGTCTAAGATTTAACAGTATCGGACATGTTGTTGCAGGTTAGTAATGATTTGCACTGGTTAGAAATTGTAGCTGTAATGCAGGGTAAGAGTTAATGACTGTATAAAACAAATAACCTTTTTGTAAAAATAAAACTTAAGGAAAGAAAACATAACAAAACAGAAATAACTTAACAAGAAAACTTAACAAAACAGAAATATGTCCGGATGAGCAGATGAATATTTGGTTACGCACACCTGTTCAAGTGGTACGCATACAACCCGATGGTGCTGTACTTATAGAGGTTATAGATGACGAACGCGTTGTCATTTCACTCAGTGTCACACATGACTCAGAGTGAAGCATTTTCAGTCTTTCCTCCAATCAGCGCCACTCTTACAAAATCTCTCATTATGGCTGAAAATACCGAGAATACCTTACCAAGCAATCCGATTGGTACATTATTCAGGCGGCATAAGGTCATACGAGGTCATAAAATCGTGCTTAATATGGCACGCCGAAAAAATTATTTTGTGTTTTATCCATATTCAAAGTTTCTGTTAAATTTATCTTCCTTAGCTACTTTCTGTTTGATACGGAATTCGGTTTGTGCCACATTGAATGTCGTGTGTCGCAGTTTGAGGACGACATACGACAATCAAAGCGACACACGACACGACGCACTGCATTGCAACTCGACGGATGACAATGTACAACGACACATGACATTTTAACATTTGAATGTCTCCTTATCGTGCTAGGTTTTGGCGAAAAAATATTGCAGTTAAAATTAAATATCGTTCATTGTCGTGTAACGTGTCGTGTGTCGTGATGAGTGTCGAACTGAGAACGCGACACACGACATTATATCGCGCGTCGTGGAATTGTCGACTTAAATTGATTAACCACGATATACGGCATTCAAAGCGACACATGACAATGAGCAACGACACACGACAGCATATCGCTCAAATGTTGCGGAATTGTCACATGTCAAGGTAATTTATTGAGGGCAACACACGACAATCAATGCGATACACGACACGACACGACACATGACATTCAACGCGACACACGACAAGACACTATATAATGAACAACGACATTCAACTTTTACTGCAATGTTTTTTGCCAAAGCCTATCGCGACAATTAGACATTCAAATGTTAAAATGTCATGTGTCGTCATACATTGTCATCCGTTATGTCGCAATGCCGTGCGTCGTGTTGTGTGTCACGTTGATTGTCGTAAGTCGTCCTCAAAATGCGACACACGACATTTATTGCGACACACGAAAATGTACAACGACACTTGACATTATATCGCGCAAATGTCGTGGAATGGTCGACTTAAATTGTTTAACCACGACATACGACATTCAACGCGACACGACAACGAGCAACGACATACGACAGTCTATCGCTCAAATGTCGCGGTAATTTATTGAGGGCGACAGACGGCAATCAATGCGATACACGACACGACACATGACATTCAACGGGATACATGACACGACACTCGAAAATGAACAACAACACTCAATTTTTAATGCAATTTTTTCCCCAAAACTTTCAAATGTTAAAATTTCGTGTGTCGTTGTACATTGTCGTGTTAATGACTGAATGAGATTTACACGCAATCTATGTATGACATGTTCAATGAGACATTGATTTCAATAGTAATAAGAAGAACGGTATTTTTCATGTCGATCTAGCATAGTTTCCACAAAAGTATAGTTTCGGTTTGTAAGTCAGGAGACATAATTATACTTGCTTTTGTTTGTTTGTTTGTTGCAACGGCGAACATTTTTACATATTTATAATTGCTTAATTTCTATTCTTTAACATAAAATCTTCAACGTTAATTGCCCATGTCCTGGACTAACTTAGAAAATGTTTGTATCAGGGATACAAAATTCTCCGCCTTAAAAATGAGTCTTAAGAACGATACTGCCAAAAGTGATAGTTCCTAATATATCAAAAACTTTGTTTATGAAGGGAATCTTCATCAGCTCAGTCCTGAAAGATTGACACGTTTTATTTCACGGCGTTATCGAAATACTTGGTGCTATACGGTGTCACCCCGGTATAGAAGTACTTCCGGGTCGTTGTATCCTAGAAAGTAGTTCTTTGAAATTTTGAAGTTCCCAGTTTAACGCTATCCCTACTTTGACATGTTATATTCCAAATGTATTTATTGATACTGTGTACATTTTTTGTCATTTCTGATGTCTTTAACAGTTGTTTTATGTGTGTTTTTCAGGATTACATTTCTGTGCGGAAGGATTATAAAACTACACCAGACTGGTGGCCATGACAGATGTCAGTGGGAAATTTAAACATGGACTAGATACTTTGATGTGTAGCAAAAAAGTTCATCGTTGATGGTGGTGTTTTTCTGTGATATATTGACTGGGATAGTATTACTCTTCAGAAATACAGAGGTGTCATGCTGCAGTTTTGTTGTGAAATTCACAATCCATGTCCAAAAGTGCTTGTTTTACTATACAGCAAAGAATGAATAGACCATAAATACGTTCTTTATTACGGAAGGAGGAAAACATCCTAAAGGTCGGTGATTTTAAATCACTTGCCCCTCACCGACGTTGGTTCGAGCCTCACTCGGGGCTTCGAATTCTTCGATTGAGGAAATCATCCAGCTGGCTTACCAAAGGTCGGTGGTTCTACCCGGATGCCCGCCCGTGGTGAAATAGTGCATGGCGGGGCACCTAGGGTCTTCCTCCGCCGTCAGAGCTGGAAAATCGCAGTATGATCTATATTTACTTAGGTGCGACGTTAAACTCAACAAACGAACAAAAATACTGCTGAAAATGTTTGTTTACAATATTTTTCTAGATACCAAAGATAAATAGAACATAAATACATGCATTCAATGGCGTTCTTTGTTATGGTAGGCCAACTTGTTCAAATACTTCAGTGAAAAAAAACCATAATGATAATTGTTATCAAACCATCTGTCTATATTAAAGGGCGTTTATTTTTATGTAAGAAGAAAACTTCGAAATTGCTTCTGCATTTTAGTGAACCATATTTATAATGATTTTATGTGAAAAATAACATCATTTTTCCATGGATAACGTTTATATCATTTAAAAAGGAAGTAATGAACTATAGTATATCAGTTAAACATAGCATTTTGCAAATTTAATATATATCCAAAATCTTACAAAATCTCATTTTGTTAGAAAACAACAGGGAAAATAGAATTGAGTTTGCTTGTCAAATTTAGGTCACAGGCAGTTTTCGTACGCTGTAACAGACGAAAAACTCTTTGGGCTGAGAAAAGCAAGTCACTAAAGACACAACTGCAAATATTGCCCTATTCATAATAGTAAGATTTCACCGGACTGACGAGAGAACATCATGACGTCAATTATGACATAAAATGACCGCATGTATATTAGAAGATATAATTTCCCTCCTTTTAAAAGTATTAATGTAATAAATTATGCCCGAGACTTGGTCCTTTTGGCCTAATTTAGATAGCTATGCTAGGTGGACGGATAGCTCAGTGGTTTGCACACTGGCCTTCCAATCCTGAGGTCGGGGTTCGATCCCTGGCAGCTTACTCGGGAATTTTCAGAAACGCTTTTCAGTGTTTCCCACCCAGCTAGAGGTGTACTGGTCAGGAACCCAGGCAATCCTTGCGTGTATCAGTGCTATACACTGGGCACGTTAAAGAACCAGGCTGTCTATTCGAAACGAGCTAGGCTAAGTTAGCCGGATAAGCCTGTATCTGATTTCTGATCTCTCTGTCGTGGGGGCTTTGTCTCACTCTGTCCCTCTGGTCAGATCGCTCTGTGTCTGTACTAGTAGAGGATGAATTATGCGCCCTGTGTGGCTGCATTTGAACTATGTAAAGCGCCTTGGGCGCTATATAAATCTGGTAAAATTTAATGTACAACGCCAGTGAATATACTATGTGTAAAATTAGGCGTTTAATCAAATAAAGCAGTTTCAGTTTCAGTTTCTATGCTGCCATATTCACACCTGCATAGCCAAACTGATATACATTCAAGCAATTATATTTGATAGAAGCTCGCCTTTTTGAGCCCCAGCGACGCATAAATAACAAAGAATGGCCGAGTGAAAGTCATGCAAGTCATTGCAAAAAGAGCAAAAAATACCATTTTCTTTATTCCAATGGCCGCGTTCTACAAAGTACTTGCAAAGACGTTAGGTAAATCTACAAAATAAAGAACTTATAGCTGTCAAAAAATTATATGAAAATAAACGCCTGAGTAAAAGCATACAGTTTATTCATGACAATGCGTCTGTCACAAAAAGTGAAATTTTTGTAAGTCTGTCTAGGTTATTCAGGTTGAGCCCCAGCTTTTTCTCCTGACTTAAGTTACTGAGACTTTTTGTTATATTCCTTGCAAAAGAAAATGCTCGCAGGTAAATGATATGCAACTACAATTGCCCCAGTTCTACATTTTTACACTGTCTTAACAGTATAACAAGGCGAGACTACTAATCAGTATTAAGGCCATGGGGTGGACGGATAGCTCAGTGGTTTGCACACTGGCCTTCCAATCCTTAGGTCGGGGGTTCGATCCCCGGCAGCTACTCGGGAATTTTCAGAAACGTTTTTCAATGTTTCCCACCCAACTAGAGGTGTCAGGAACCCAGGCAATCATTGCGTGTATCAGTGCTATACACTGGGCACGTTAAAGAACCAGGCTGTCTATTCGCAACGAGCAAGGCTACGTTAGCCGGACAAGCCTGTATCTGATTTCTGATCTCTCTGTCGTGGGGACTTTGTCTCACTCTGTCCCTCTGGTCAGATCGCTCTGTGTCTGTACTAGTAGAGGATGAATTATGCGCCCTGTGTGGCTGCATTTGAACTATGTAAAGCGCCTTTGAACGTGAAACTGATCACGAAAAGGGCGCTATATAAATATGGTATAATAAATAAATAATAATAATACCAAAAGTATGTTTCTATCCGGGGAGAATATTTTTAAGGGATGAAAATATTGTCTTGAACTGATTGGTTGTTTAGATATACGATGACCAATGACCAATGGCATAATTTATTGAATCACCAACGTAAAAAATCTAAATTCAAAATGTATTGCCCAGTTATTACTAATGTCGTTGATTAATTTATGTTTCTTTATTTTACTAATATAATCATATTATATAATTTATAAAGTTATGTTCACAACACAAATGTGCTTTTCCCCTTTTTACTTCTTGTGATGTTTTCTGCTACTTTCTTGACCACTTCTTTTGGCTGCCTCATCTCTTTCCTAAAACAGAAAAAAAAATGCTTTAGCTATTTACACATGAAAAATCATAACTATCTTAAGACCTCCTGACCTTTAATGATATGATTGCGACGCATTGCGGCAAGAAGTGATATATCCTGTCCATTAGCTGATATAGCAAAGTGATAAAGAAAAGGGGACTCATCCTAAGACCTTAAGTAACTGGAACTATGTATCAAGAAACTAAAAGGAATGGGGTGATGGTGACTTGATATGAAAAGACAAGACGGAGAAACGTAAAAGAATATTCGACAATACTGGTGTGTAAGTGTGTGTGTTGGGGAGGGTGTGTGTGTTTATTTTAGCGAATGGACATGATTCTAAGATCCTGACATTCAAGAAACACTTGATACTTACGCGGATACTTAAAAACAATGTCACGAAACAAAATAATCTAAAAACACTTTTTTTTTGGTGTGGGAGGGTGGGGGGAGGTGTGTGGGTCTGGTAGAGGCTGTGGTCGGGAAATATGGGCGAGAGTTGGTGACAGGATACCAAGAGACATGTCAAGAAACACAAAGGGACAAACAACTAAAACAATTGGGGATGAAAGGGGTAATGTGGGTGTCGGATTGATGAAATACTAAGAAAATTAACCTTGGACGAAATTAATCAAGGGTAATGCCCATTTACTGTCCCGCAGCAAAATACTCCGAGTTTAACACCTGTTTGTGTTCATTTTAATTTCATTTGTAGGAAATTCATCACTAGTTTTGTGGTTTATTTTTTCACTAAAATACCCTGTCAGTATTCAAACAAATAATCAGCGATGTAATGCAATTTGCGTATATGATAAGATACACTTTTAGATGACTCGTGTTTCTTTGCAAAAAAACAAAATACAAAACAAAAACAAAAACAAACAAAAAATAATACATGACGGATAAACATATATTAAATTAATTCGGCCTTTCCGATGATATCAGGGCAATGTCGTGAAAAGCAATAATAAATTAAAGACTTACGTATATCATTTTTATTTAAAATACAGTCCCTTTAATTTTAAGCGCAAAGAGATATTATGCATGCATATAGTCCTTAAAATATGGAAATGAATTAATGAAAATAAATTAAAGTACGAGGGTTAGTCAAAAATAACTGATCACTGCCTCATAACTTTTTCTTAACAAATTTCGACCTACGTTATCAATACTTGGCACGATTCTTGATTAATAGTCCGTACATATGTGCAGGACAAAATGACGTTACAAAATGTCACTTATACGTGACGTCATTTACATTATCGTAATGGCGGACGATGCGTTCAAGCTGATGCGCGGCGAACAAACAGCATATATAAAGATTAAGGCAAGACGGGCTAAAAGCGCAAAAGAAATTCAGAAAGCGTTAGAGGAAGTGGGTTCAGGATCTGTACTTGCATATAGTTAGGTCAGACGATGGGTACGAGAATTCAAAGTGGAATGACTTTGTCTGCGACGACTGATGAAAATATGGAATGTGTAGCAAAACTGCTTAACGATGACAGAAGTGATGAAATTATTCTGGTGTTGGACATCAGTCATGGGTCAGTCCATTGTATTCTTATGGAACTTTTTTGCAAATGCGAAAGATCGCGGCCAGGTTGGTGCCCCGCAGGCTGTCAGAAAGTAAAATAAAACGTGTGAAAATTGCTTGTAAACTCCTGCAAAGGTATAATGAGGAATGCGATGAAATGTTACAACGCTTTGTCGCAATCGATGAGATATTGATACGGTCGTTCGAACCCGAATTGAAACGCCAAAGTAGTGAATGGCATACGAAAGACTCTCCAAGACCGGTAAAATTCCGTCGAAATCAAAGCTGTGTCAAAATGTTAGTGATTTGTGTGTATTATTTTCGTGGAGTATTGACAACACATAGGGTACCAACCGGTGAGACTGTGAATAAAGACTAAGTACTATAAGAAGTATATTTGAACAATACTTTGTCCAGCGTTATGCCGAAAGCACCAAGAACTTATTGACTGCACAAAATTGTTTTTACAGGACAAAGCGTCACCTCATAAAGCAAACGTTGTCAATGAGCTACTGGAGTTATGTCAGTGGGAAGTTCTCGATCACCGTCGTACTCTCCCTGATTTTGATTTGTTCCCAAAACTGAAGGAACCACTACGAATAATACGCTACGACAAGTTAGATGAACTAGAGTGTGCTGTAAGCGGGGAGGTCCGATGGATCAACCTAAGTTGCCTAGCAACCGGCATCGAAACGTTGCCAAGGAGATAGAATTCTGTCATTCAGTTCAAGAGAGGTTACTTTGAAGGATTATAAACAATTAAGTCATTTATTATACAACAATAAAATGTTATGAGGCAGTGACAGTTATTTTTGACTGGCCCTCGTAATTTTCCTTTTCATTCTGATTAGCCGACGAAATCGTTTAAAACGGTGTGTAATTATTCGTCACGCAAGAGTCATAGAAGATCGCAATTATTTCCTATGAAACAACATGCAAACAATTAAACTTTAGGGAATTAATTTTACCAGCAGAAGACTAAACAGCGACCGTATTGCCATGTCAAAAAAATAAAAAATAAAATAAACAGGCTTGCCGCGGACGATTATGATGAGAAGCAAGCGTGTAACTTTTAAAATTGTAATAGGAGTAGAAGAAGATAAGAGTATTAGATCTGTTATAGATAAGCCATTTTTAACTATAGCCGATTACCCGTATGGTAATTAAAAGATGTTTAATTTTTTGTTCAATTATGATATGTATTTCTAGACATCTTTTTAGTTTTAAAAAAACTGCCGATATTTTAATATGAATTTGAAAGCACTTGGGTTCGTCGATTGACGAAGTGATCTAGTTTTTAAACACAGACGACTCATACTCAAACATGACCTAGACTCCATCAAGGCAATCATTCTGACCAAATTTCATGAAGATCATTTGAAAAATACAGACTCTATCGCATACATAAGGATTTTCTTTGATTTGACCTAGTAACCTACTTTTTAACCCCAGATGACCCATATTCGAACTAACTCGACATAGATTTCATTAAGGCAATCATTCTGATCAAATTTCATGGAGATCAATTGCGGAACATAGCTTGAATCGCATACACAATGTTTTTCTTTGATTTGAACTACTGACCTACTTTTTGACCCCAGATAACCCATGTTCAAACTCGACCTAGATTTCATTAAGGCAATCATTCTGAATAATTTTATGAAGATCAATTGAAAAATACAGCTTCTATTCCGTACACAAAGTTTTTCGTTTATTTGAACTAGTGGCCTACTTTTTAACCCAAAACTGGACCAAGATTTGATCAAGGCAATCGTTCTGACCAAATTTCATAAAGATCAATTGAAAAATACAACTTATATCGCTTAAACTATGTTTTTCTTTGATTCGACCTAGTGACCTACGTTTTAATCCCAGATAATCCATACTCAAATTTGGCCTAGATTACATCAAGAAAAACATTCTGACCGAATTTCATGAAGATCATTTGAAAATTACAACATGTACCGCATACACACGGTTTTTCTTTGATTTAACCTAATTACCTACTTTTTGAACCCAGATGACCCATATTCGAACTCAACCTAGATTTCATCAAGACAATCATTCTAACTAAATTTCCTGAAGATCAATTGAAAAATACAGCTTCTATTCCATACACAATGTTTTTCTTTGATCTGACCTAGTGACCTAACTTTTTATCCCAGGTGATCCATGCTCAAACACGACCTAGATTTCATCAAAACAATCATTTTGACTAAATTTCATGAAGATCAATTAAAAATTACATCCTCTATCGCATACACAAGGTTTTTCTATAATTTGACCTAGTGACCTTCCTTTGAATTAAAGATGACCCATATTCAAACTCGACATGGATTTCATCAAGGCAATCATTCCGTTCAATTTTTATGAAGATCGATCGCAGAATACAGCCTCTATCGCATACGCAAGGGTTTTCTTTGAAAATGACCTAGAGAGCTACTTTTTGATCCCAGATGACCCATATTTAAATACGACCTAGATTTCATCAAGGCAATCATTCTGAATAATTTCATGAAGATCAATTGAAAAATACAGCTTCTATTCCTTACACAATGTTTTATTTGTTTTGACTTAGTGATCTACTTTTTAATTCCAGATAACCAATATTCAAACTCGACATAGATTTCATCAAGGCAATCATTCTGACCAAATTTCATGAAGATCAATTGAAAAATACAGCTTCTATCGCAATCTCAATATTTTTCTTAGATTTGACCAAGTGACCTAATTTTTTTTATCCCAGATGACCCATACTCAAACTTGGCCTAGATTTTATCAAACCAATCATTTTGACCGAATTTCATGAAGATCATTTTAAAATTACAGCCTATATCTCACCCACAAAGGTTTTCTTTGATTTGACCTAGTGACCTACTTTTTGACTCCAGATGACCCATATTCAAAACAGGCCTATTTTCATCTAGGCTGCCATTTTGTATAAATGTCATGAAGATCAATTGAAAAATACAGCCTCTACCGCATACAAAAGGTTTTTCTTTGATTTGATCTAGTGACCTACTTTTTGATCCCAGATGACCCATATTCGACTCTTGCCCTAGAATTTATCAAGGCAATCATTCTGATCAAATATCATAAAGATCAATTGCAAAATACAGCTTTATCGCATACACAATGTTTTTTTTTATTTAACCTAGTGACCTATTTTTTGATTCCAGATGACCCATATTCAAACTAGTTCTAGGTTTTATCTAGGCAATCATTCTGACTAAACTTCATGAAGATCAATTGAAAAATACAGCCTCTATCGCATACACAATGTTTTTCTTTGAATTGACCTTGTGATCTACTTTCTGACTTCAGATGACCCATATTCAAACTCGACCTAGACTTTATCAAGGCAATCATTCGGATTAAATTTCATGAAGATCAATTAAGAAATACAGCCTCTATCGCATACACAAGGTTTTTCTTTGATTTGACCTAGTGACCTAGCTTTTCACCCAGATGACCCATATTCAAAATGGGCCTAGGGTTCATCAAGGCAGTCATTCTGACCAAATTTCATGAAGATCAACGGGTTGAAAAATACAGCCTCTATCGCAAACACAAGATAATTGTTGACAGACAGACGACAGACGCCAGACATTGAGTGATCACAATAACTCACCTGAAGAATGCTCAGGTGAGCTAAAATATGTAAGTGAGAGTACATATAGAAATAAAACGCTACCTAGTTAGAAAATAACTTTTGTAGGGAAAGTGAAGGACGTTCTCCATAGTGTGACCTGACCTTGGAGCCAGACGTTGGGTCTTGCGCATGACATGTCATCTTATTATAGGGATCATAATTATTTATGCCGACTAATTTCAGAATCCCTTCATGGCAGAATTATAGACTGGACAACAAAGAGACCATGTTTACCTTTGACCTCTAAGTGTGACCTTGACCTTGGAGCTTGGGGTCTGGATCTTGTGCATAGCACATTGTCTCCTTATATAGGTTTATTTATTTAAAATCTCTCCATGAATGGCAGAGTTATGGCATGCCATGAATATATCACCACTTTAGATTCCCTACAGTTTGCCGCGTTGTAGTAATGAATATAGCCAGTCTATCCCTCTGATCCGTGACATTCCGTGCAAAGCATGGTGGCAAATTATCTAGATACATGTACACTGCTGACTAGTGTACAAATTAAAACAACTACAGCTAATGCGGTCTCAATCAAATCGAGTCTGCAATATTCACTATTAGCCTTGTCCTCGGTGCTTCCGAGGGATCTACTTTTCAGGTTTTGTTAATACAAAATGTGTATTATGTTATCGAGTTATTAAGTATATATCTTTTTCAAGAAATTTACAAAAACAGTTGATAATTTTAGGTTTTATTTATCAATAGCATTCTTACATCTTTTAACGATGTTTCAGCAAATAACTTTTTATTCACACTACAGCATGTTCTTTGATTTTTATGCCCCGAAGGTGGACATATTAAAATCGCATTGTCCGTCCGTTCGTCCGACGTAACTTTGAAAATTGTTGTCCGGGCTGTAACTCTGCCATCTATGAAGAAATTTTGAAATAGTTTGGCACAGATATTATCCTTAATAAGACGACGTTTCATGTGTAATACTCAGACCCCATACTACAAGGTCAAGGTCTCACTTAGAAGTCAAACGTAAATAGGGTCTGTTTCGTGTCCGGTTCGTAACTTTGACATTAATCAAGAGGTTTTGAAACTACATAGCATAAATGTTGATCTTAATGAGACGACGTGGCATGGGCAAGACCATGACCCCTAGCTCCAAAGTCAAGGTCAGACTTAGAGTTCAAATGTTAACAGGATCCGTTTTTGTGTCCGGTCCATATTTCTGCCATGCATGAAGAGATTTTGAAATACCTTGGCATAAATGGTTACCATAATCAGACAATGTGTCATGCGCAAGACCCAGATCCCTTGCTCCAAGGTCAAGGTCATACTTAGAAGTCATAGGTTAATAGGATCTTTTACGTGTCCGGTATATAGCTCTGTTATCCATGAAGAGATTTTGAAACATCTTGGCATAAATGTTTACCATAATGAGGCAATGTGTTACGCGCAAGACTCAGACCCCTAGCTCCGAGATCAAGTTAACACTTAAAAGTCAAGCCATCGGTTAATAGGGTCTGTTTCATGTCCGGTTCGTAACTCGTGTCATTCATCAAGGAATTTCGAAATTACTTGGCATAAATATTCCCCATAACAATCAGACCACTAGTTCTAAGGTCAAGGTCACATTTAGAGGTTAACGGTTTACATGGTGTGTTTTTTGTCCGTTCCATATCTCTTCCATCGATGAAGAGATTTTAAAATTACATGGCATAAACTTCCCTATATTGAAATGACGTGTCAGAAACAAGCCCAAAACCCCTAGCTTCAAGGTCAAAGTCACACTTAGACTTAAAGCTGCATGCCTCCAGATTTTGCTAAAAATAATCTTTCTTTCAAATTGAAGTTTGATGATATTATGAACATTAGAATATGAATTTTTGTTTCTAACATACTTTAAAAGTTCCAAATCAAGAAAAAAAGATGATCGCGTCGGGAATCGAACCCCGGACCGCCGCGGCAATAAAGACATTTTCCCGGCGTCGTAATCAATAGCGCTATAGCTGAAGTAGTGAATAATGATTTCGAAATATTGATATTTATAATCGAGACAGTTTACCCGGAGTAAAAGCGTGACAAACGGTTTTCAATTTGCTTCATTAAAAGTAGTAAAAACAGCAAATTCTCAAGTGTTTCCGTAACAGAAAGTTTGTCAGTAATTAAGTTTTAAAGCCTTCTTAAGAAATATAGCAATTATTTCAAGATAACTGATTTTTTTTTTGTCGAGCGATCTGGAGGCATGCTGCTTTAACATTGTATCTCTTTGCCCGGTCAATAACTCCGCCATTCATCAGAAATTACTTGTCATAATTCTTCCCTATGATGAGCTGATGTGTCATGTTCAAGACCCTGACCCTTGCTCCAAGGTCAAGGTTACCTACGGAAAACTTGTTTAATCTGGTCGCAAAATGAGTCATACCTAAACTATTCTGGTATATTTTGCGCAGACAACTGTAGCATTCTTGGGCACACTTCGGTGGCGTTTGTCTTTTGTATTTCCATGATGGTAATTATAATTTTTTTGTATGGAGAAATGAGAAGTTACAAGTATCTAGTTACAATTTGTCAGTAACAGATATAAGGCTTAGACAATGTATTTAATGTCTAAATATATTATTCAATTAATGTAATAGTATGCACGAATATTTGCACCAAGTTCATGTGAGATGAAAAAATAGACCACTAGGTATTAGAGATTTTCAGCTTACTTTGACGCGTACTGCGGACCACGGACTACGGACTTACTATAGGGGTTTTCTCAAACTGTATATGAGGAAGTTAAGCATAACTGAACAGTTGCATATTTAGCATCCGGTTCTAATGCCGTAATACTGTTTTCATTTAAAATATCTGAGAAAAGACAGCTATAAGATTTATCAATATCCGTTTTATTGTATATGAATTACCAATATACTTTCTTAACAGTGTGGGGGCATTTTTAAAATTGTTCACCCTTTTACCTTTTATATCGGTACGATGCGTGACATTGTAATGCATCGCGGTAAAAATATGCCGCGCGTGGTATTATTATATTCTTAACCAATTCAAACTCTACAAATTTAGTTTTATACGATGCTGAATTCATTCAGTATTCCCGGTCACCCTACCATGATATACGTGATGGCTACATAATGAATTTTTAAACCAATATAGACCTTGAGTTATCATGAGTTTAAATCTTTGTTCAAGTTCCCTGAAGACAAGTATACATACCCTTTTTTGCATGTGTTCGACTAAAAAGGCTTCGTAAATAATGATAAAAGGCTAGTCTCGGCTTCAAAGCTTGTTGAATTAAATGTCAGACCACACAGAATTGCTCAAATGGCGTCATAGGAGTTGACTAATTCAAAAATATAATCTCGTTGACAATTCTATGCATTTACTGGCCATAAAACATTTTTGGAATATGATCGGAATTTTGACCTCGGACGCTTCACAGGCCCTTTCTTCGCAAAACAATTTTCGGTCTCAGTTGGGTTTTAGATTGGAAAGATGACAGCTAGTTTTGATGGTACTTAAAGATTAAATTCCAGTTGAGACTGACAATCCATACTGAATAGCCACTTGAAAATAGTCATGAATTTAAATCTTAAATTTTAACATGCAATATTGATATCAATGACAATGTTTCATTATCAAACTCAACTGAGACCCAAAATGTTTTGAAAACAGAAGCCCAGGAATTCAGTCTTGGCGTGATCTCAGTTATCAAGATCGAGTCTGTCTTGATCATTTTTCAAAATCTGATATCTTTCTTTTTAATTTTCAAACATGCTGATACATAACTAATTCAGGATGTTGCCGCTAAATTATGGAAATATATCGGATCACGTTTCGACAGGGATGAAAGATGCATGTATGAGAATTCCCGAATGTTTCGACAAAGTGTTGAACTAAATCATTTAAGATATTTCATTAAACTTCCCTTGATTTTATGTAACATTCTACAGTTATCAAAATTAATGAAACAAACAATGGCTTTTTTTTCAGTACAGAAGTCTACGAGAACACGGTATTTATACTATGCAACAAAAATTAAACGGACGTTTGTTTTATTCAAAATGTATCATTTTTTTCACAATAATATTTTGTACTGCTTTTTTCTTATGTTGTTGCTAGGAAATACAAGTCTAGGAACCGTATGGACGGACACAAATTAAACTCAAACTGTTTTTTTTTTATAGGAATCGCCGTTATCTTCAAATCCACGTTTCAAGTTGACTTTTTAATGCATGAACATATTAAGATGAAGTATAATCGTTGCACTTGGGGTTCGAAGTCGTTAGCGTCGCGCAGAAGAAATGTCTCAATATCAAAACAAAATGTTAAAGCATACGGATATTTGAAAAACATGCTAAAGGCAAGTAAAATGCGACAGAGTACCGGTATTAAGCTGAATCTAGAGGCATCCTACGTGTAGACATTTATGTAGCCGACTCGTTTAAATGTGACATGAACTAAAAATAATAGAGTATGACATCTAAAAATTGCGACTACGTGTGTTAAATGTAGCCTGTTTACTACCCATATATTTTCAAATAGCAGATAATTATATCACAATACACTAATTGAGAAGGCAAAAGTAAGTACACATATAGGTAAAAGAAACATATATACCATAGGTATCTTTTTTTCTTGCGAACCTTTAAATATTTTTTATAGAAAACCCCTACTGTAAGTACGCAGTCCGCAGTCCGCGTCGAAGTAAGTTGAAAATCTCTATTGGTGGGTCTTTAACACTTCTAATTTCTTGAATACCGATGGATAAAAGTAAATGCTATAGCCTATAATTAACGGTTAATGCAAATACGATAACGTTACACACCGATAGCCACTCGAGAACTACATGCAGATATAGACTTGTCACAGTTCGCTACTGCGAAAATATAAAGTGGTAGTATTGGACTGGGAATTCATGGCATGGGACAGGTCACGAAAGAGACCCTGTTAACTTTTGATCTCTAAGTGTGACCCTGACCTTGAAACAATGGTCGCATTATGGAGAATATAAATGCCAAGTTATTTCAAAATACCTTTTACACAAATTACACAAACGCACGCACAGACGGACAGTGCGATTTTACTATGCCCACCCTTGGGGCCATAAAAAACCAACTGGTAGTAAAATTTAGATAGATCTTTTTTTTCTTTGTTGTTGTTTTATCTTTTTTGTAATGATTCGCTTGCTTCATTTCCAACTGAAATTTAAACTAGTTCGCAATTGATAAGTTTAAGAATCTTTTATAACTAAAAATTGTTTTATTCCAAACATCATTATGTGAAAACATTTAGGACATACGTAAGTAAGCTTTGCGAAACAGTTTAGATTATAAGTTAATGGCATTCCTAAGTTTTGTTAGGAGTGACATTAAATCATAATGTGGCTAATAATTGACATTTCGAGACTGTTCCCTGCCAATAAAAAATGCATTGCTAATTAATGTATTCTAACAATGATATTATACTGAAAACAAATACTATATGATATTAAAATACCATTCATATATAAAACATTGAACATATGTAATGTTTACTATTTCTACATTCTTAGATTTAACTTTGTCTAATTTTGTCTAACTGTTATCCCTGATTTGTCCGTGCAGGGACTGTTAGTGATTCAATGCACTGACGGGACTTTGATATTCTAATATATACGTACGTCATTTCAAACATCATTTATTCTGCATTTTACCCCGAGTATTTGACATTCATATACAGTTTATTTTGTTACATTTGATATGCTTACCGTATCCGACGATCAAATGAGACGTTGAACGGCATCAAAGATAACGTGCATGATGTAGTTAAAATTGTAATCATATATAAAACATATATACCGGTATTTTACTATTTCTATATTTTACTGCTACAAAAGATATTGCTTCCTCTAATAATAAATTGTAAAAATACATTTTTATGTAAATTGATAATAGTGCGGTATGAACTTCCTTAATCTGGTGAAAATACAAGTTATTATGTAGCCAAGAATTTTTTTTTCTTACCGAAAGAAAGCTGTTGTAAGATTTTGATAGCACAAGTATGTAAATACATAATAAAAGGATATCATCACACGAAATGTTCAACATTTAAAGAAAAATCCAAACAAGTGATACAGAAAACAAACATTATAACTTAAAAAGAAAATATACAAAGACAATGGGGATAGAATGAGTGGAGTGGGTAGGAACCTCCACAGCATTAAAGCCATATGCATTTCCCATCCAAGACTGTTTGCAAAAAAATAATTGTTTCTACGGAAACCAAAACCCAGTGAATACAGATAAGTAAACTATTTTAAAATACACAAAAGTGTAATGAGGAATTTATTTTAATACTTGAAAGTAAATTGGTAGTAGCTGTAGAACACTTTTCATTGAAAGATTGTACATGGAAAGATGGTACACGCGCAAAAGGTACATGGAAAAAGGAACTTAGGATTCAAAATAATGGAAAAGTTTATAATGCTGGTCAGACACAACTCCTGGCCCCCAAGCCCTGCTTTAACTCTGTTAAAAAGGATAAAATAAGATATGAAAATTTTGTGCGGTTTGGTTAATTTACTCAAAATCCTTTTCGAATTATAAGCATTGTTAACAAATCAATAGGAAAACACTCTTTTTTACTAGAACAAGGGGAATAACAGTAAATGTGAGCAAAGGTCATGGACTAATTGATAATTATGCGATGTTTGGAGATTCTAGTTATAACAAGTGCTTGCAAGAAAACTGGCATGAAGTAACTGATAAGGAACAGAAATTATTTGGTCACTGTCCACTTGGCATTTAACGTATTGGCCTTAAATCAATAATTATGGGTCCTTTACCAGTCTTCAATGACCTCCGTATCAAATGTAATCTTAGACCAAAGCATAATCTAGTTTTCTGGCAAAATTTCTGTTGTCGTTGTGACCTTTGACCTACTGAACCGAAAATCAATAGATGTCATTTGCTGGTCATGACAAATCTCCCGATTTCATGATCCTAGGCCCAAACGTTCTCAAGTTATTATCCTGAAACCGATTGGTCTACAGGCTGACAAACATCCATCTCATCAATAAATAATATTAACAATAGACCCCTTCTCCGAAGGAGGAGGGCAATTAATTTTCAAGTTAGAAGATGTCCATGTCTCTCCCGATGCATAATAGGCAATAAGTCAATAGAAGATAGGAGCGAAAGAAAAAGAGACACTAATGGTTGGCTGCAAAAGGGATTATCTACTTGGCAAGTCCAATTACCCTATGAAGTTTCAAAATTCTGGGTCAAATGGTTCTTAAGTAAACCGTTTTCCATGTTCAGGACTCTGTGACCTTGATCTTTGATCGAGTGAGCCCAAAATCAAGAGGGGCCATTGACTCTGCATGTCCAATCATCTTATGAAGTTTCAACATTCTAGGTCAAGTGATTCTCAAGTTATTGATCCAGAAAGAGTTTTTCCATCTTCAGGCCTCTGTGACCTTTCCCTTAAAAAAGTGATCCCAGAATCATTAAGAGTCATTGACTTTGTAATTCCTATCTTCGTAATTGAAGGCTCTGGGACAAATGGTTCTACAGTTATTTGTTGGAAACTGTTTTCAAAGTTCTGGTTCCTGTGACCTTAACTTTTGATCAAGAGATTTAAAAAATCAATAAGGGTCATCTACTCTACATGTCCATTCATCCTATGAAGTTTCAACATTCTTGGTCAACTTGTTCTCAAGTTATTGATCAGAAACAGGTTTACATGTTCAGGCCCATGTGACCTTGACAGGTGATTTTTAAAATTTTTAATTACAAAGAAATGTTTTATCTTCGAAGGAGGGGTATATTGTTTTGTAGATGTCGGTCGGTCGGTATGTAGACCAATACGTTTCCGGATGATAACTAAAGAACGCTTGGGCCTAGGATCATGAAAGTGGATATGGAGGATGGTCATGACCAGCAGCTGATCCCTATTGATTTTAAGATCAGTTTGGTCAAAAGTCAAGGTCACAGCTACCAGGAACAGTTTAAAGGTTTCCGGGTGATTACTCAAGAACGCTTTGGCCTAGAATCACGAAAGTTTAAAGGAAGTTGATCATGACCAGCATATAACCCCTATTGATTTTGAGGCCAGTAGGCCGAAGGTCACGGACACAGGGGCCTGAGATATTAAAACCGTTTCCGGACAAGAACTTGAGAATACTTAGGCTTAGGATCACGAAACTTTATAAGAAGATTGATCATGTCCTGTAGATGATCCATATTGATTCTTTGATCAGTAGGTCAAAGGTCAAGGCCACAGTGTGACCTGGAACAGTTAAAATGTGTCCGGACGATCACTTGAGAATTCTAGGGCCTAAGATCACTAAACTTAATAGGGAGGTTTATTATTACCAGCAGATGACCCCTATTGGTTTTGAGGTCAATAGGTCAAAGGTTAAAGTTACTTTGACCATGAACAGAACAGAAGAATTTTTTTTTGTGCACAATGACCATATATTTACTGAATGCATAAGTGGCATTTTGTGTTCTACGAGCTCTTGTTTCAAATGACATCTCATCTTGATAAAAACAGGCAATTAATATAATAATTGTTGTATATAGTATACATAAATTACATATATAAAACGCACTTCAGAGTAGTTCTTAAACTTAAAAGCAACCATAAAAGAATATTTACAATGAATTGAAATGTTTCATTCAATTTTAAAACAACCGAAACAACTAATACTGTCTCCAATATAAGCACTCATCATGATCTTCAGGTTGTATTCAGTCATTTATCAGCTGTGGATTAATGTCATATGCCTCATAATCATGACTACATGCATGTTTTAGTGTTGTTATATTTTCTGGTCATTTGGGATCATGGAGTCCATTCAGCATATGTGTAATAGAGGTCCGCTTAAGCCGGTGCTAGGGGGCGTAAGATATGTTGCTCATTTCATTACCTATCATGAACACACTCAGCGAAACCGAGTCTGCTATTATTCGTCTTGGTTGCATTCTATGCTTCTAAACAGGGTCTTTAAAAAAAGTGACCCTGTTCCAAAAGATCTTTTTACGAATATTTCAAGCTTAGTTTGAATTTTGCTCAAATGATTTCTTTGCAGTCTTCCGAATCACGCTGTTGTATAATTATCCGAGAGGAAATCGTACGCCAGTACGTGAATATTTGGGGACGAAAACACCGCGAATCTACAGGTGGTTAAAAGGCGAACTTGTGACGCCTGTGATATATTACCGACTCCGGTATGTAGCGGATAAACTTAATTTGAATGAAAAATATCTTAAACGTATATATTTTGTAATATTGGTGATACTAACCCTAACCTTTAATCAGTATATTATGGACATTATACACTAAATGCGTGCGGACATGCAAACAATTGCGTAATTTTGTCGTGCGCTCCAATTGATAAAAATTCCAGGCATGCGCAGAACGACTTATTAACGACGATTATACCATTTAATTATACCCTTTATACCCGTATCTTTCTTTATGAAAAATAAATAAGATAACACCTCTTCTGTTGGTTTCATGCAATATATCTTTCCATCAACCCTTTTCTCCGCAATAAACTTCGACGGATACACGGGTGCAATTTTATAAGTCAGTATCGTATCGTAATAGAACGCACGCCGTGATAGTTAGATGTTTTCTGATCATATGTCCAAAACAAGCTTTTTGGTGTTGTTATAATAGTAAAATTTCGTTTAACTTTTCTAGCAGGAGCTGAGTTTTAATTTAAAATGTTAAAAAAAAAATCACACACACAAAACACACAAAAAGAACAGACGCAGCTTTTTTTTTAATACAGATAATAGATCTACGCGTACTGTACTATTTTTTTAAGTTATTTATAGTTTAATTTGGTCAAGTGATGATGAATTGTTTTGGTCATGTGATCAAAGATAGCATGCTCATTTTCATACGCTTTGTTTTTGTTATACAATATAGATAACGACAAATATGTACATAAACAATGCATTTTTTGATAAGATTGAATCTCGGAAGCGTTCTGAAAGTTAAAGAGACTTGAATTACGTAAAATTTATGGATGGCATGGAATTACCTGTTGTTCGGTTTCAAATAAGCGTGTAGACAAAAATGATTTGTCAGAATTTAATGGTAACAAAACAACTGAAAATAGAGAAATGTTGAAGTTAAGATAAAAAGAATTATAAACATCACTGTAGGAAAGTAAGACGGACATTTAAAAGAAAACAAGCTTTATCTATGAATGAAATGAGAAATAAAATAAAAAGCTTAAGATTTTTTGGAAGTTGTTCCGCCAAAATGTATCTACAGGTTCAGGTAATAATATACAAATGGAAATATCTATAAACAATTCAAAAATTAAGCATCAGAATTGTCTGTAGAGGTATATGCTGAAATAGTGGAATATTTGTACAGTTTTGATAATAATGCAAGCTTAAACTATACATATGAAGAGCTTGATTTACCTTTAACGAATGACGAAAAAGAAAAGCAGTTAAAACATAGGTACAAATAAAGCAAGCTCTTTTGATCATATCATGTACGAGTACTTTAACGATGTATTGATATTCTAGACAAATTTTAGAAATCTTATCTTAATTAAATTACATTTAGGATAAAGGTTGTTTTTTTTTTTAAAAGGGTGAATTTTAATTTGCGAATACCAGTACTTAAAGCATCGCATGGTATGCCCCAAACGATCTGCATACAGAGGTTCACCCCCCCCCCCCTCCCCCGGTTAAGGGTGCCATCATTACTATTTAAGAAGAAATACTACACATTACCCTACCCATAGAGCCTTACCAACATGTGCGTATAATTAAGGAACTTTAGAAATATAAATGTTGAAATTAAAACTTTTACAAAAATTTAACGGCAGTTCATTCCAAAGTTTTGGACCAACAGTACAGAATCTTCTATCATTGGATGGTTTGCACTTGTTGTATGGAACAACATAACGACATTCAGAATTTTCAGACGATCTCAAACCTTGTCTACTAGGAATTTACCCGGTAAGCAATTCTGTTAAATACATTAGGTGATCTGCAGTGTGATAGCTATACATGAAAGAAAGTATCTTGAACACAATTCTTGCTCTTCACCGGCAGCCAACGTAAGTGATACAATGCTTGTTTAGAACTGTTCTATTACTTGTTTTTCCTTTAAAATTATAATACTTTGCAGTGATAGGTGTTGGTATATAGATGTTTAGATTTTATACATGTACTTTTACCTTTGTTAGTAACTTAAGTAGGAGCTCGTGCTTTATTTTGTTGATGATTAGAGATGTCGCAGTTTTGATCATTTCAGTTTCAGTTCACGCTTATTATTACATTGATGAATAAAATTCAGACGTAGGCGTACATTTGTGATTAAAAACTTTCACAAGCAGACGTTAATACTACAGTGGTATGTTTAGGACATGCATCTTTTTTTTTTGAAGATTAATTATTTCGCGCGCACGACTTCTTATCTCGTGATCACGACATCTTATCTCTGTATGTAACAGGTTTGAAAGGTTCGGAATATTGTATATTCTATAAATCATTGTTTAATATGCTACGTAGAAAGATGATAAACTGTATACTTGAACATATTGAAAGTTGCTGAATTGTCAAACCTGTCACAAAACATGTAGCCCAAGGGTTAAACAGGTATTACTTAGTTGTTTTATATCTTTACTTCCGGGATCAAAGTTAGATATGTTAAGGAAAAGGGCACGACGGATTGTGTAATTTTACATAGCGGCTAGACTGCTTAATTAAATATATATGCTGAAATATAATTATCTGGGCAGTTAGATTGAGAGTTAGAGAGAAAGATGGGTTAAAAATGCTAGATTGATAGGTCACCTTTACTTAATATATCTAGCTAAAATGTTATGTTTAAATATTAAAGACTGTTTGCTATGATAAATAAAACTGGTTAATAAGGTTATGTTTGTTGTATTGAATGCCACGCTACGTTACAACGCGCGTTTCTGGTGCCGTGACCAGGATGAACCTTTGGAATGTTGTCAGGACACTACGATGAAGTACGCAATACCACTAGATGATCACGCCGAGAAACAAGGTTAGAAAACTGTCTATTCTATTTGCTTGTTAAATAATTTATTTTAAAATGGCAGACAACGCTTCTATTCAGCAAATTTTCAAGATTTGGCTATTCAATTAAAAAATGTTTCCACCGCAATAGGAACTCAGAGCGTACAACATATGATTTCAAAATTTGATGGTAAATCTGAAGATTTTAAGTCGTGGGTAAAATCAATAGAAAAATATTCTATTTTAAATGATTTAAATGATGAAAGAAGAAATTAATTTGCTATCAGACTGCACAGGGCCAGTGTCAGATTTTATACATAGATTTATAAACGAAAATCAAGATTGCACTTGGGCTGCTTTATAAACATGCTTTATTTACTAGATTTTCTGAGATACACGACTCACAGCATGCTTTATATCTTTTGCAAAATATCAAACAAAAACCTGATGAAAATGTAAATGTCTATGCTGAAAGATATTAACTCTGGCAAAGATGCCTATGAAAATCAAGATCAAGTCAAAATCATATTGCAAATTTAGCAATTATTCAGAAACAGTTAATAGGTAATTTTCTTGACGGGTTACAGAAAAATTTTCTTAAAATGAAAAGTTATGCGTGATTCGCCGGAAACTTTACAGGCTGCAGTTACGTCAGCAATGAATGAGCAAAATTTAGAAAATCGGTTTAATTTACGATTCGAAATGCTACTAACCAGCAAAATTTTTCAGAAAACTTGTCAAAAGCTAAAGCGTTAGATCATATTCAGCCACAAATTCGTTGTCAGTATTGCCGAAGGCTAGGTCATAATGTCAAGCAATGTAGGACACGTCAGAAATATGTTCATGCAGTATTATTACGAAAGAAGCCACTAGACATATGCAGAAATTAAGCCAAAGTAAATTTCAAAACAATTACGATTGGAAAAAATATATTGATTGCTGGAATTGTGGGAAATTAGGACATTTTATGAGAGATGTAAGAGTGTATTGAGACCTAAAAAGAAACATATTTAGGCCTTTAACTAAGATCTTCCTGTCATAAAGAAGTCGATGGTAGGAAAAATGATTTATCAACGTATTTTATAGCGCTAGCAGAAATCCAAACTCTTGTACAATTAGAATAGGGAAACAGAAGATTAGGGCATTAGTAGACTCTGGAGCAGAAGTCTCATTAATTAACAGGAGGACATATGAATCATTAAATAGAATGCCAAAACTATTTAAACATCATAAGTTTCATTACAGTCTGTAAATGGTATTCACTGCATGTAGATGGATACACCAATCTTATTTTTCGAATAGGTGGTGAAAAAATAGAACATAAATTTTATGTGGTCTCAAATATGAATAGAAAAGCAATACTTGGAAGGGACTTTCTCCATTCAGAACAAATGCAGAATTTATTTTGATCTTTTATCAATGAGAGTTAAAAATAGCTATGTCACATACAAGAAGATGTACATATTGCTTCAGTAGTTAGGTTGCAAAAAGATACTGTAATTAAAGCTCAGACAGTGCATATTTGTTCAGGACATTTACGAAAAGACTCTAAACTAAAGAATTTTAAAACATATGAATTAAAAAGTGTTGAAGATGGTTATCTTAGTACAGAACCTGGTTTAATGGTAGCTAATTCAGTCATAAAGTTACGAAAGCTCGTAGGTTCCCTGTTATGTTAGTAAATTCTACAAATAGAACGATTAATTAAGAAAAGGGTGTGCTGTTGCAACTGTTGAACAAATTGATGAAAAATGCATAGCTTCTGTTTCTGATGTCCATAAATTATCACACAATAAGGGTGAAAAATCAAGTATAATTACAAAAGAAATAATAGCATCAAAAGAACACTTTCAGTATGTAGAAAAATTAGTTCAAACAAATAGGGACGTTTTTGCGAATAATGACTCAGAATTGTCACAGACAGATACGATTACAATGAAAATTCCTACTGTGGAACCTGAACCGATAAAACAGCGACCATATAGAGTACCATTAAATGATAGAAAAATTATGAGTGATGCTATAGATGAAATGCTTAAGGCTAACGTAATAAGACCTTCTCAAAGCCCTTATGCAAGTCCTGTTGTGCTGGTTTAAAAGAAAAACGACAACAGTACTAGATTTTGTATAGACTTAGGAAGATCAACGCCCTGGTGAGACCCACAGCATATCCTTTACCGCATATCGATGATATATTGGCTCTTTTAGGTGATTCAAAATACTTTACTACCCTAGACTGTCGCTCAGGATTTTGGCAAATTCCGATAGATGAAAAAGATAAAGAAAAAACTGCATTTACCACATTCAGAGGTCTATTCGAATTTAACGTTATGTGCTTCGGATTAGTTAATGCCCAGGGGTGTTCCAGGAACTAATGTCTAAAGTTTAGAGGGATTAGATTTTGCTGTGGCATATTAGATGACTGTCTTATATTCAGTAAACATTAGAAGAACATAAACGCCACTTAGATATTATTTTTCAAAGGTTAAGAGAGCATAAACTTAAACTTAAGTTGAAAAAGTGTCATTCATGCAGCCTAAAACCGAATACTTAGTTTTGTCATAGTGAAGATGGCATCAGACCAAATCCTGATAAAGGTTAAAGCTATTAGGTCACTTCCGGTTCCAAAAAATGTGCGTGAAATTCGAAAAATAATTGGGGGCATCCTCGTTTTATCGTCGATTCATCCCCTCATTCTCAGAAATAGCAGACCTCTTATTAACCTTACAAGGAAAAAGTCTCCATTTATTTGGACAGAAGAATGTCAGAACAGTTTTGAGAAAATTAAAGAACAATTAACAGCTATTCCTTTCTTATCCTACCAGATCCAACAAGCCGTATACATTGTATACCGATGCCAGCGATAGTCACGTGGCAGCGTGCTTAACTCAAGCGTGTAATTCACCAGAATCAGATGAAAATAAAGAAAGGCCTATATATTTCTGTCTCATAAACTAAGTGAAACACAAAAGAATACAGCACTATTGAGAAGGAGGCATATGCCATTTTTTATTCTTTGCAACGTTTAAATTACTTTTTACACAATGCTGAATTTACAATCAAAAGCGACCATTCTCCGCTTCAGTATTTATTAAAAAGTGAAATGCAAAACAGAAAATTCAGTTATGGGCATTGTCTATTATGGTTACAACTGTAAGATAGAGTATCTTCCAGGAAAGGCAAATGTTATTGCTGATTTCTTTTCACGGCCACCAGATTCTGAAAATAAACAAACAGAAAGTGAGCAGGAAATCGAACCAGATATTAACGACAATACTACAAAGTTCTGACAAATATGAAGTTAAAAGTATAAAGTTTATAAACTCTAACAACTTAAACCGAAAGAAGTGGCTAACAAAGAATATCAAAAACAAGATTCTTTAGTAGAAACTGTCCCAGCATTTGCAGATTTAGATATGAGATTAGAACAAGATAAAGATCCTGCAATTGTTCAGATGAAAATGCAACTTAAGCATGGTGACCCAAGTAAGGCTGAATTGAAGAAGTATTTAGAAGTAGACAATGTTCTATACTATATTTCGAACCCCAGATGAAGAACCAGTTATGAGACTATATGTTCCTAGTCATTTGAAATCATTAGTTATAACAGAATATCACAACAATGGTCACCCCGGTACACAGCGTATGTTTTCAACTATAAAAACAAAGTACTACTGGCCAAATATGTTTAAAGAACTTCATAGATATGTAACAACTTGTGTTGACTGCCAGTCTAGAAATTTGACAAAGGTTAAAGCGCCCTTAAGAGAAACAAATATTGCACCATTTCCATTTGCTATTGTTTCAATAGACATATGTGGTCCTTATGAGAAAACACTTAGTGGCAATCGTTACATCATTTGTTTTGTTGACATGTTCAGTGGTTTTCCAGAAGCTTTCGCAGCTCCTGATAAAAGTACAAATACAGTAATAGACTTACTTTTGAATGAGATATATCCTAGATATGGATGTCCTCTCCAGATAATTCATGACCGAGGGTCAGAATTTACGAGTTCTGCCTTAAGGAGGTCCTGAAAGAGTTAAATATTGACAATGTATCATGTACAGCATACCACCCAGAAAGTAATGCAAAACAAGAACGAATGCACAGAGTTCTGCATGATATTTTGGCTAAAAGAATTCAAGGTAATACACGAGAATGGGATCTCCATCTTAATATGTCTTTAGCAGGCATACGTCACAATGTTTCTTCAGTTCAAAGTTCACACCTTTCTATTTAGTTTACACAGAGACCCGATTTTCTATTGATAATTTGCTAAAGCCTAGAGCTAAATACCATGGCGAAGAGTTTCACAAGATAGTTCTTCAAGAACAAACATGCAAGTTTCCTTACTGCTTATAGACATTTAAAACGCTCCAAACGAAAGCATAAGGCACAAGTAGACAAAAAAGCAAAGACATTAAGTTCGAAATAAATGATCCTGTCTATTATAAGAACTATCAAAGAAAAAACAAGCTCGAAGATCGCTGGAAATCGCATTACAGAATTCTTGAACAAAAGGTCAGTTACATACCTTATTAAAAACCAGCTTGACAACTCTGTTGTTCAAGTACATGCAGATCAGATAAGGCTTGCTGACATTGCTGAATGGCCCGAACGCAAAGCTGTCAAAGGTTATCCAAGACGGAGGGTTAACTATGTAATACCTCCAGATGATTCTAGCTCAAGCAGTAATGATGAATCTGATGTTTCTGATACTGAAATATCAAACAAAATCAGAAAAGTTAAAATGCCTAAAAGCACAAATAGGGTCCGTCAAGAACGTGAAATTCTTCCTCAGAAGATAACATTCATTTAGCTCAGTTAAGAAAACATTTAAGAGAACAGAGTAGGGAACAAAATGACTCAGAAACTGAACAAAAGGCAAGCAATACTGGCGAAAGTTTAGCTAGTATAGGTAACAATACAGAAGAAAACAATTACCTTGATAATGAATCCCGTATGGAATCAGGTGCTTCGCATTCTGATCAGTCCATAGAGACAGATGACATGGATACACAGTCTTTGTCAAACGAGTCTGAAATAATCAAAGTAACATGGTTATTGAAAATGTTACAAGGACACACAAAGACACCTAATCTTGTTATGAAACATGATACTGATGACAAACAAAAATATCTGCAAATGATATTAAGTCACATGGCTGAGAGTGAAAAAAGCAAAAATATGATGTTAAGTCAAATGGCTGAGAATGAAAAAGCAAAAATGACATGATGCAAGGTCTGCTAAAGACATTGTTTTAGTACCTTAACTGTTAGACAATTGTTTCAGGGCTTAAACGAAGGTCCTATCTTAGAGAATACTTTGCTAATTTATAGCATAACATGATACACAAGAGATTGGTAAGAAAAGTAGCGCTATATGATGACGTTGATAAATCCAAATGACTTCACCACGGTGTATATTCATATACACTGTATTGTTTTGTAAATATCTTCGATTAAAGTTATTGTTCATACATTTATTATTATAATTGTTCAGTGCTGGTTAAGTTCCTAATGCACAAAGTTATAATTTCTGCATAGTAAAAGGCTAGTAGAAAATGCAAGATACAACCGCAAAGTAACATTTTTTCTTTATATTCTGTTTAGAACAGATTATCTATGCTGTTATTCACATTTGTAAATTTGTTATCAGAATATTTTAATGTCAAATCATTTAGTGTTCTGAGACCTGTGAAACTATTATATCGTGAGGTTCACTAGTTTAAGCATATTTTAGTATTGTAAGACGCATGAAAACAGTCATAATGTGAGACTTACAATAATGGTTATTGATTAATGTTTACAATAAAGTAAAAAATGCCTGGCTAACATTTTAATGTATATTTTGTGTTTTGTTCCTGCAATTTAATGTCAGCTGCAGTCTGTAGAGTATTAAAACCGGTGTCACGATAAGTTTCTCCACGCACCTGTTTACATTAACTGGTGTCATGGTAGATTTCTCCACGCACCTGTTCCAGAAACCGGTGTCATGAAAGGTTTACACACGCACCTGTTACAAAATCCGGTGTCATGGTAAATATCTCCTAGCACCTGTTTAAACGTATTTCTGAAGATTTTAGTTTAGATTAAGAAAAAAGAAATAGTTATATCCAACCCATTTGAAGTTCTATACAAGATTTATGTTTTATTAAAGCACGTAAGCTTTGCCAGTATCTAATGACTTTTGAATTTTTACGCTTACTTTTCTTAATAGTAAAATGCAAATACGACTAAAATTAAGAGGCATAACACAGTTTAATAACATATCCTAGAATAAGCCGAATAAGTAAGGCTTACAAAACGTAATTACTTTTTTGCATATATGATTTTGTTGATTTAGATTTAGTGTTCTCATATCTTTTTTGTGAGAACAAGCTACATTATTTTACTAGCAATTATAGTTAAAGCACATTACCGCGATACATTTCCACAAAATGAATAAATTGCTGTAATCGTATTAATTCTATTTTTTGTATCAAATATACATGTTTCAAAGTTCATATCCTTAAAGTATTCATTTTAAAGTTATATTGTTCTAATTTTAAATTAATAAAGTAAACATGGTCACAAATGCTGTGAAATAAAAAGAAAATGCGGCAACCAGTATAAAAATTTTGTTATTCGTTTAACTATGTATCAAATTCACTTGCCCGAATAATTTTAGCGAAATATTCATAAAATATAAGTCGTTTGCAAATGCAAATTAAATGTTAGAGTATTTTATATTTAAAACAATTTATATCAGTTAAAAGATAAATATATAAAGTACTTACCTTATAATAACTTGAATACGTGTAATCATTCTTCCTGTCCATTGTTATATCCTTTTATTATATCTGAGTGCTCGTATACGGTGGAACTTTAATTAAATTTCAGCAAAATTTCTAAAACACGTCTGCACACAATACAAGCAAGAAGACAATGCCAGTTAACTAACAGCTTCTCCCACATATGCAAAAAGGGATGACAAATTCACGGTTGAACGCACGATTATTGACCAATGAGAAAACTGCGTAACAATAAAGCCTCAAGGACTTATTATCAGTCAACTATATCAGCAACTTCCTGTGGAACGCCAAAGTGACAAAGATAAAATCTGAATAATACAACATCAACGAAATACCCGAGCTATAATGATATATCAATCTTTCTCTCCATCTACAATTAAAGATAACTTTGTTAAGACAGAATTTATGAAAAATGTTAAAATGAAAAGAAATAATCTGAAATTCTGTGTAGAAAACGACAAAGAAACAGGACAAATAAGAAACATTTTAGCAACAGAATATATTTACACGATGTCAGATTCTCGTCAGAGTATTATACTTTTATTACCCATGCATTCTTATTGAAAATACCCGACACAGTTTGCAAATAAATTGATTATGAAGACTATTTTACCAAGCTGATATGAAGACTATATTTTGCCCTAGCTGAAAACTGCAAAGATTCAACAATTTGAAACTATATAACTGGAAGTGTTTTAGACAATTTTAGTGATTAGCAAATTCAGGATCCCACGGCCTGCTCCGCTACTCCGCAACAAGATGTGTGCATATAGAATTCAATCACAACAGAGAATTATTACGGAACTATGGGACGCCGATGTGAACAACGCGAACAGCAGACTTGGTACCACTTGCGGACAATTGATGATTGTACTCGGCAGAGAACTGGCTGATGTTGGGGGCAGATTTGTTTAAAACTTGTATCATTTATTGTTTATTTCATTGAATATTTAAAAGAAAGAAAGGAAATTTATAAAAAAATAAATAAAAAAATGTTTTCAGTGCATACAAATGTATTCATAAAATGTATACTCTAGATACAAGTCTTCAGAATTTGTACTTTTGAAAGAATATTCAGTATTTTTAAATGTGTGCTTTAGATATCCGACTTTCGGCGTATACACTTCTACCATGAGCGCAATTAAAAAAAAATACATGTTCAAGGCATAAAAATACCTTGATCTTTAATCTGTACTTTATACAAGTCCGCGTAATTAATTTTAAAATATTAGCATGTTTCAAAAGATATATCGTATCTATAGATGTGATTTTATGGCTGTTGATATCTATAAACATGTACATGTAGTATTTAAAACCAGATATGTAATTTTGCTTTCTATATTTCAGAACCACTTATGTTTTATATGTATGGCAAGCACTGATTGATGCATCAGAAAGACGGAATTTCCACTAAACAAACGAAAAACGAAACAAACAGACGCTTATCTGACAAACGTGATACTGTACAGTATAGATATTATACTGTATTCTGTTATATACATGTAATCGTGAAAATATAGACAGATGTGACTTTTGCAAATGAAATACTGTTTGATTTCAATGTATAATGTAATATTGTAAAACTACAGACGAATGTTTTAAAAATATATATATATAATGCCTTTATTTGTATGAAAGAAATCATCACGTTTTAGGAAATTCCTCCATTATATTTGTATTATGCTTGCACTAACTATTCTGATGCTAAATACTGAGAAAATTGTATCTATCTGTAATATTATGTACTTTAAATTGTCTTTTAATATGTATGTGTAAATTACCCAACTGTTTAAGTCGTGCATTCAAAAGCTAATTATGTTTACTAAAATTATACCTGGCGAACCCTCGGCAACATTTCCTAAATGATCAACATTAAGGATTTGTTATAGCTTAGATTTACTATTAATCCTTTTTTTTATTATTTTTTTTGTGGAAGAAATGAAGGGATTTGTTAATGTAACAGGTTTGAAAGGTTCGGAATATTGTATATTCTATAAATCATTGTTTAATATGCTACGTAGAAAGATGATAAACTGTAATACTTGAAAATATTGAAGTTGCTGAATTGTCAAACCTGATCACAAAACATGTAGCCCAGGGTTAAACAGGTATACTTAGTTGTTTATATCATTTACTTCCGGGATCAAAGTTAGATATGTTAAGGAAAAGGCACGACGGATTGTGTAATTTTACATAGCGGCTAGACTGCTTAATTAATATATATGCTGAAATATAATTATCTGGGCAGTTAGATTGAGAGTTAGAGAGAAGATGGTGTTTAAAAATGCTAGATTGATAAGGTCACCTTTACTTAATAATATCTAGCTAAAATGTTATGTTTAAATATTAAAGACTGTTGCTATGATAAATAAAACTGTTATAAAGGTTATGTTTGTTGTATTGAATGGCCACGCTACGTTACATCTCGTGCTCTCGACAACTTATCTCGTGTGCAAGAAATATTATCTGGAGAGCACGACATTTTGGCATTAAAATTAGCATGGCGCACCGGCCTTCCACAGTCTAAATATTAAAGTGAGAAGGCCGGAAAAAGTGCTAGTGTAACTAACTGGTCGGAAATAATGTACTCATTGTCATCATATTTTGATAGGAAATGAAAATGCAATGTGCAATTTTAATGTACGTTTCAGCGCTATTGTAAGTGCACATATACGAGTAGCATTTCATTTCTAAATTTCGTATTTTATTTTTAACTTTCGAGTTGTTGAAATTCAGAATACGACAGCTTGTGCAATTTCATTGTACACGCTTAAAATGCACTTGTAAAGCTAAAACCTGGAAGTTGTACTTTTAGCTATGTGTAGCGGGCGAAAATGTGGAATTTATTTGTAAAAATTATGCAAGCTTTTTTTAACATCCATAGAAGTTCACTGCACGTATACGTGTAATAGTTTTGGGATCGCATCGATATTGCGCTGAACAATCTATATCAAATGTTTAATCAAATGTACGGAAGCCCTGGACCGTACTAATGCAATAATTCTATAAATTATGTGTCTTTCATTCTTACCCTTTCCTACTTATCGTGTTTCAAACTATGATGTATGTATTTAATTTGTATATGTATAACTGGGGATAAAATATGTTTAAACTAAATGCAATAGTACATTTTTTTCCAGCTGTTTATGAAAATGAATTAAAGCGGTTTCTTTTTCATTCAATAGCCATGTTTTGAATACGTTGCATACACACCTCATAGCTATACCATACAGTATGACATTGCAATAATCCAGATGTGAACTAACTAGAGACAAAATTAAAATTTTAGTGGCTGCTTTTGATCGACAGTGTCAATGCAGCACTTAAGTCAACCGCAATAAGGGCCGTGACTTCCTTTTTCTCAATACCACTTAGAAGATCATTGACCAACCGAAGTTGCGCAGATTCACAGGAGTGGTATTTCCTGTATGCAGACTGGTTCTTTGTTTTGATTTACATAGCGAGTAAGATATGGACCAAAAAAATGATGCAAAGATGTTCCCGTTAAAGAAAAAGCGCCAAATTTTTTGCATAAAATTACTTTAAGGTATTCCAAATCCTATAAGAGGGGGAGACTCACTCTATCTGTCCTGGAATCTCCTTTTAAATCAATTAAAAAGAAGGTAAAAAAGTCTTGAAAAAAAAAGTTTTTTTTCTTTAAATTGAATTTTTTTCTATATAGTAATGTTTCATATGATCTAAACATGGAACATACACTAGCATGGACAGACAACCATTTGGTATTCACAAATATACAAAGTTTACACCAAAATACTTCTATTTCTCAAGACACATACTAAAAAGGGACGTAATCAGATTTTACTGTATGTTTAATTTTAAAACTGTGTGTGAAAAGATGTTTGTTATGGAGAATGCATGAAAGTTTGTATTTAACTATTATAAAGTATAATGAATCAGAAATGGACTACATATACAATTAGTTGGCTGAATAGACCAAACATGAGGCCCCAAAGGGGAAACTACCTTTTATTTATTTCAATTAAATATATATAGAACAATTTCAAAATGTTAATTCATGACCTTAATCAGTAACAACCCTTGACACAAACTGTATTCAATTACATTTTATACACGTTCAAATACATGGCTCAGAAAAAATAACATGAGGTCCTTAAAGGGGAAATTGTTAAAAATCTCATTTTAAGGGCAAATCAATTTATTTCAGTTGTTAAATATCATATTACTGAACTTAACATAAATAAAGAAACAGAATTAATGTATCTCATGTATAAGATATAAAAAATGTAAAAAATATTCCACATGTTGAGGTCCACGAGGTAACCTGTATAGCTGTATTTATTAGGGCAATAAATGTATATAAAAAAGAGAGGCCCCTCTAAATGGATCTTTTTTTTTTTTTTGTATATTTTTGTAGGGAACATCAAAATTAACCCCCTTAATCTTTTGTCTGTTACATAACGTATGTGACATAATCATGTTTTCAAATAAAATAACTCGTCCAAAGACCCATAAAAAAAGAAAGTGATATTTACACCCTTTCAATAGATATCTAAGAATTGCAATCGGTTTTCCGCACTTCTATAATTACATTTGTTTGACATATTTACATTCCCTATAAATGACTGTTATTGCACTGGCATTTAAATGGTTCTATGAAGTGTACATTGCAATGAAAGTCAGGTGTCATTATTGGTCCATCCAGATTCAACAGAACTAAGCAATGCAAGGGTTACAATTAAGGTATACAGACACTACATAGGAAACTGGCGTGAAAAAAAAAATCATGGAAGTCGCAAATTGGCGGATTCAAAAGTCCTCCTTTTTTGCTCTATAGAGCTATTTTCCTTCCTTTTTAGCTCACCTGAGCAATGCTCAGGTGAGTTTTTCTGATCGAGTCGAGTCCGGCGTCCGTCGTCTGTCTGTCGTCTGTCGTCTGTCGTCCGTCAACATTTAGCTTGTGTATGCGATAGAGGCTGTATTTTTCAACTGATCTTCATGAAGGTTGGTCAGAATGATTACCTTGATGAAACCTAGGCCGAGTTTGAAAATGGGTCATCTGGGGTCAAAAACTAGGTCACTAGGTCAAATCAAAGAACTTGTGTATGCGATAGAGGCTGTATTTTTCAGTATATCTTCATGAATTTTGGTTAGAATGATTACTTTGAGGAAATCTAGGCCAATTTCGAAAATGGGTGATCTAGGGTCAAAAAGTAGGTCACTAGGTCAAATCAAAGAAAAACCTTGTGTATGCGATAGAGGCTGTATTTGTCAACTGATCTTCATGAAATTTGGTCAGAATGATTACCTTAATAAAATCTAGGCCAAGTTCGAAAATGGATCATCTGGGGTCAAAAACTAGGTCAAATCAAAGAAAAACCTTGTGTATGCGATAGAAGCTGTATTTTTCAATTGAGGTTCATGAATTTTGATCAGAATGATAACCTTGATGAAATCTAGGCCAGGTTTGAAAATGGGTCATCTGGGATCAAAACTAGGTCACTAGGTCAAATCAAATAAAAACCTTGTGTATGCAATAGATGCTGTATTTTTCAATTGATCTTCATGAAATTTGGTCAGAATGATTGCCTTGATTAAATCTAGGCCAGTTACGAATATGGGTCATCTGGGGTCAAAAACTAGGACACAAGGTCAAATCAAAGAAAAACCTTGTGTATGCAATAGGGACTGCATTTTACATCGGATCTTCATGAAATTTGATCAGAATGTATGTCTGGATGAAATCTAGGTTGAGTTTGAATATGGGTCATCTAGGGTCAAAAACTAGGTCACCCGGTCAAATTAAAGAAAAACCTTGTGTACGCAATAGGGGCTGCATTTTACAATGGATATACATACAATTTAGTCAGAATTATTGCCTTAATGAAATCTAGGTCAAGTTTGAATATGGGTCATCTGTGGTTAAAAACTAGGTCACTAGATCAAATAAAAACACCCTTGTGTATGCGATAGAGACTGTATTTTTCAATTGATCTTCATGAAATTTGGTCAGAATGATAGCCTTGATGCAATTAAGGTCAATTTTGAATACAGGTCATCTGGGATCAAAAACTAGGACGCTAGGACAAATCAAAGAAAAAAGGTTTTGTATGCGATAGAGGCTGTATTTTTCAATTGAGGTTCATGAAATTTAGTCAGAATGATTGCCTTGATCAAATCTAGGCCAAGTTTGAATGTAGGTTACCTTGGCTTAAAAACTAGGTCATTATGTTAAATTGAAGAAAATACTTGTTTACACTTCAAGAGACTACATTTTTGGTCTAATCTTAATGAAAATTGGTCAGAATATTTGTTTCCATGAAATCACTATGTCAAACATGTTAACACTGTTATGGTGTGTTTAGGTGAGCGGCCTAGGGCCATCTTGGCCCTCTTGTTCGCATTTTCTTTTTGCTGAAATCGCATTTTTAACATATTTATCCTTGACATTAAGGAAGCATTTTTGCAATGATATGATAGCATGACAGATTTATTATGGAAATGAAGGTCATACACCACCAATACAATTTGGGGTATCATTTTTATCTGATTTTGCAGTTTGAATGTTTGGCTGAAATACGTGACCCCCAATTTTCTTTTGATTTTTTTTCTTCACTGACAAATTCTTTAGAAAATGTAAGCTACAGACAATTTAAAATGGGTCCTGTCGTGTGCTGTAGCCATTTGAAAACTGTCAGTTTTATCTAGAATAAAGAAGGTCAGCTAATTAGTATGTTCATACCTTAATGTCTCTCCCCAAACACAGCTTCATATATAAATTGTTCTTGGGACATTTTAGAAATGTGAACATCAGGTAGATTAGATGTTTTCAAACTGTCTATTTCTTTAAGGAACTAGTTGACTCTATTCACTGACTTATAGCTTGATACCTTTCTTTCTAACATGACCATGTATTGTTCCAAAAGTGTAAAGTCACAACATGAGGTGCACTAAATGGTATGCGATGAAGCAGTAGCATAAACAAAGGTTACGTTCATGCTAGTGCCTGCAAACGCAAATAATAGATGAAAGAACATAACAATACATCCAGCTACGAGAAAGTTGTACATGGTACACATTTGTTTGCTGCAGATGCATAAAACCACAAAGGGATAATGTTAAGCGCAACCGACACAGATACACACTGGAATTTTCTATACTAAAACAGTTTGCTAGTTGTTAGCTGCAGCTTCATTTGACTGTTCCAAACAGTTCTGGTACATGCTGACTAATTCCGTATTGAGCCGTCTTTTTGGAATAAAAACAAGGACACAAATCCAACAGGAACGTAGACTTAAAGCTAACATTCTTTATAATGCGTTATCTGGTTGTGATACTGTCTCAATATGTTTTCAGGCATAGGCTATGCCTCGTTAAAAGATTTGAGAAGCACACATGACAACTGGAAGGATAGGTTGTTCTATCATGCAAGGAAATATCAATATCAAAATGAAGCCAGAAAATATATTTTCTTAAACAATTAGACGTATTGAAAGCAACCCCCTAAGAGATGTTCACGTATGGAAGCAAATAACATGGAATCAAGCAGGTTGTAAACAGGCATATATAGCATACATTGACATTGCTAATCCATTCAACTGGAACTGGACAAGAGAACTGGTACTAAGCTTCAATTATGTTATACACTTCATAATTAGCTTCTATAAGTTGGAGGAAACTCATCAATGTAACTACTAGAATACATACAAAGGCAGATATAAATGTATCAAGCCAATGCTGTGTACTTAGACATAACATTTTGAAGACATGTGTGCTTCAGAGTGAAATACTGACAAACCAATTACAGTTTTAGTTAAATCTTAAAAGTCTTGTTATGCCGAAAATGAAAAGTTGTTTGTTTAGGGTAACTTGATCATAACTTTTCTTTCAACTTTTGTAAGTTCACGAAAACTTCTTGGGGCATTACACTAAACAAGCAATTATTCTAGGACTTCTTATTGCGCTACTGAGAGATATTCCTAACACTGTACTGGACAAAGAGCACATACCAGCTATGATTAAAACTAGGACGGCCTGCAAATGTCATTTTACCCGTGTTGAATGAGCTCCACCAGCTATACAGAGATACAGGAGTAAAAAAAGTCGAATGAATGGATGTTCGTGTTGGGCAGGTTGGCTGTTTTTAGAGTGATTTTTGTGCGGGTAAATGGGAAAAATTGACTGGACACACAAGCCCCCCCCCCCCCCCCCCCCTATAAAATGGGGGGTATTTTAATGGGTGTTCGTTCATTTCTAGTGCACGCTTGTTGCTGCCCAAATAAACATTGAACAGCGGTAATATACATCGGAGTCCAGGGATGAATGGTATGACTGAAAGTTTCAAACCAAACCTGAAAATCTACTTAGATCACATCGGAAACCTTTGCAACAGATTACATATAAACTGTGCTCATAAATAAGGTATGACAAGTGTGCATGAGAATAACACAGTGGGACTACGCTTTGGTTCTACATGCACAATAGGAGAGTCAATAACTGTGCCAGTATAAATGGCGTTTTCCAAGGCGGAGACTCATCTGTTGTGCTTTTTTTTCAGGTGTTGTTTGACTTGCCTAGGGCGATATTTGTGCAAGATTTATAACTTTTATGTATTGTCGTAAATGCAGTTTATATGCGTCAGGATGGTGTTTCATTTTACATTTCATTGATAAGTTCAAGATGGAAAATATTCGTAGTATTCGACACAATGGCGAATTCCTTTAATGCCTGAGCTGAAGGAGGCAGTCCGACCCGATCACAATGTAATCAATCATGTAAGTATAACTGCTAGTAGACTACTATCTTGAATTTCGAAGAAACTTGGATGGGAATTAGTTTCACTGCCTACATCAAGACAGGAAAGTTTGACTTAGACTTCTCAAACATAACTGACAGTGATCTATTTGAATGATGTGGAGTGTGCCTTACGTGATTTTATGACTGCCAAGGAAGTGTCTGTACGTGTGTAGAGACATAACAAAATAGGACAGACGTTGGATATGCATATTCATCATGGATGTACATGCTTAGAAAATACATGAGTATTATCATTCTGATTAGAACTCGGTGGTGTGAGCACAGTTTGGACCCAAAATTCGGATTGTACTTGTAAATATTCTAGACGGAACCCAATGATAGATGGAGCAGACAAGGTCTACGTGAACATTTTAAACCATTATTATTAGACCTCCACCGTTGTAAAGAAAATTGGGAGTAGAATAATATTTTTGCTACATGAATTAGCTTATGTTAACATGTATCACTGTACGTAAATAAAGTCTATACTTGTTCATTTAACTTTTTGTTTTTTGTTTTATTACAATGAACAGTTAGAGCTGAAACAATAACAGAATTTCTGGTTTTAAGTTCTCATATAGAAGTCTGCGAAACAACTGGAACGTTCTTCATCAATTTTCAGCGTACAATATGATAGTGCGGTGGCGTACATGCATTGAACAATAATAAAAGTAAAAAGTTCCTCTGAGTTGGAGCTTTATTGGAATATTTTGGAGGATTTGGAATTAAACAATATGAAAAGGTGTTGAATTGTATCGTCTGTGATGACATTTGCTTGTTTTGATAAGTTTGTAGTGGAATAAAACTCTTTATTTTGATTTTTTTCGCGCATCGGCATATGTGTTTCAGAATATGATGCAATTTCTGTCAAATTTTGGGAAGCTCATTTTTTGTTTAACGCATGGATGTTAAAAAATATCTCTTTTAGGACAAGAAAGCCTGTCGCTGCGTAATTGATTGCATGCTATTATTCTTGTCTGAAACAATTGTTTATGCATTTTTTTTTACTCTGAAAAATTGTGTAATTCATGTGAAATGCTCGCGAAAAATAGAGTGATTTTTGTAACGAAATTATCTTTTTAATTTCTCAATGTAAATTCAGTGATGTTGGTATCATTCGGACAGCTAAAACCATTTCTTGTTTTGTGTTAAAAATGTCTGAATTTACATATGTGGCGAAATATGTGATTTTTTTGCTCAGAAGGGCTTACCGTATTGTAACATAACAGTAATGCGCCATTGCAAAGTTGCAGTTTCGACCTCGTAGTTTTCTTTTGCATAGATGAAAAAATATTTCTTTTAGGACAGAAAGTCAGTTCCTTAGCTGTAATAAATGCATGCAAAACTCTTGTTCTGAAACACTTGGTTATATATATTTTTTTCATGACAACAAGTGTTGGAATCATGAAAAAATGATCGCGAAAATGAGTGATTTTGAAACGTGAATATTTTTGCATTTTCCAATGTAAATTCATGATGTTGGTCTCATTCGACAGGCTAATACCCTCTTCTTGTTTTGATGTTAAATGTCAGGAATTTACAAAATTGTGGAATTTATGAATTTTAGCTCAGAATGACAGAACTTATGTCCAACATAACGGTAATGCGCCATTTGCAAAGTTGCAAGTTTCAACCTCCCCGTAGTTTTCTATTGAATGGATGTTAAATTATCTCTTTTAGGAGAAGAAAGCTGTTGATAGCGTATTGATTGCTATGTAATGATTTCATTCTGTATCATTGGTTGAGCATATTTTTGTACATGAAAAATTTCATAATTTGTTTTTTTTTTTGTATAATTGCTCGCGAATAATAAGGATTTTGAAATCGTTTTATCTTATTCTTTTCCTCAATGTAAATACATGCATGTGGGGTCTCATTCGATAGCTAAACCTTTCTTGTTTGATGTTAAATTGTCAGAATTACAAAAGTGGTGGAAGGACATGATTTTTTGCTCAGAATATGACAACACCACGGTAAACAACAATGGCAGCTGCGCTTACAACAAAGGTGCAGGTTTGGCGATAATTTTGCAAAAAGTCTAAATATGATTGAATCTGAAATTTATACATTAAGGATCAAAGTATTGGCTTTTAAATGAGACCATTTTCATCCTTTCTGCGATCAGGAATTATAAGTTCAAACATTGTTTGAAAAATGACCGGTCATTCACCTTTTATGTCTTTTTTTTTTTTGCATTTTCCGTGATTAGGTCACGGCTAAGGTCGCTCGTCTTCACTCACGTCATTTAGGAGCCGGAATTAACAATAACATTTATGGCTTTCAAGGTCACCAAGTCATTTCTCAGAATAAAATCATTTTATTGTGTTTGTAAGATGGTGGTTCGGAAAAAAATTTATGAGAAAATACATCCAGAATGCTGCGTTAAAAATTTACCAAGGATGGAGGCGAATGCATGATACTGGAAGCCTGAAAAAAAAGGGTTAGGTGTATGTATTTCTTTCTGTCGCGGACTGCTCACGTATGTTGATTGTGATTTGAACTTTTGAAGTGGCTAAGCTTTCTTAGATGCTCAGTTGTACCTAAATAAATATAACTTATAGACCATATTCTGTCTCAAGTTTATGTATGATAAAAAATTAATAAGCTCTTTGACTGAATGATTCTTCAAAAAATCAATGATAGAATGATGTTTTGCTTATTTTTTTTTTAGTGAACATGTCAGGGGGGGGACCTGCAAAATATTTACAAGCTAGGACTGGAGAAGTGTGAAGCCTACTGAAGTGATGTGTGTGTGTGTGTGTTCACTGCTGTAAATACATTCCCTACCCCAGCGGTATTTATTTTACAAATTTCTCTATTGTATTTTAGCAGATATATGCCTTTTCAGCTTCATCAGTGTAAGGCTGTTAGAAACTTTGAATGGATTTTATGTAGCAGAAAAAACTTGAAAATCTAACACTGTTTGTATTATATGAACTACTCAGCTTCAGAAATGTTCTGAAAATATTTCAAGCGTCTAATTTTTTCAACATTCATTGGTGTGTAAAAATACATAAGCACTTTTTCAGAATGTGTTATCAAGAAAAATAATAAACACTGATTTTCTATGTTTTGTTATTGTTTTCTGAGCACTACAGTGATTTGACAGGGCCAGATGTCTCGAGTTGTACATTCAAACAGAAGTGATGGGTGACAGGCTTTATCACTTAGAACTTTTGAAGAAAAATCAGGTAGCTTTTCATTTTACAAATATTGAATTAAAAAAAAATTACAATAACCATTTCAGCTGATGCTTGCACTTTTTTGTTGTATGTTCTATACTGGTGGACTGATCAAGTATCAAGTGTCATTTTACATTTGATGTGGGTGGCTGCACAAAAAAAAATTAAAATATGAACTGTGAGTTACAGATGCAATGATAGATTATCATTTCTCTCCCGCATGTGCTTGAGAGATAATTAAGATAATAGATTTTCATTTCAACAAGCATAATTTTCTTTTCAGCTTTCATATGTTTTCATGAATTTCTTTGTTAAGAAATTTTGAAATGCCATTCAGTCTTATATTTTTTTCTAGTACAGGAGCTAGTGCAGAGACCAGATGATGTGAAGGTGGTGATGCAAACAGGGAGAGACGTTTTACAACTGAAATGATAGACTCTGATATTTGATGTATTGTTTTGTATGATGACTTTGTCCTGCAAGTGGGTATGACCGTAAAAAGAGGCACACTTTGCTCATTGTGTTTGTGATCTTTTTATAAATTTATAATGTTATGGTAGTCTCCGAGATGAAGGTTTAGTGGTGTTTGTCTGTATCATGAGATTAATAGCCGTCCTGTCTGTCGCAATTAATACTTTGCCAGATTGTTAGGCATAAGTATGCTATCTTAATGAATGTTAAGAGAACCACTGGCAATTCACCAGTGTGAGTAAACATGTTCAATCAATGCTGGTAGTGCCTTTGTGTTTTATGTTGTTACTTGGTTGGCAAGTGTGGTCTATCCATCTCGGAGTTACTTATAATTAGAGCAAAGTATGGGTCGTTGACAAAGAAAATGTGTCGTGTTATACTATTTAACTATACTTCTGAGATACTCCAGTTTGGTAGTCGGTCCTTCATAAATTTCAACAGGGGTATTGAACACAAAATCTTGATTTCTGGTGATCATTTTTCTTGAAAGTCTCATTTTATCTTTGTCACTGTGCCCTTCTTATTTTAACCCCAGGATGCTGCCTTCGAAATTTGCAGTTCAAATCTCTGGTACGCTTGGGTATGATGAAAATATGTAGCTCTTACAATGTATAGTATATATGCGATAACTTGAACATTATGTAAGACCATTTTTTTTTTTTTTTTTTCAAAAATCCTAGAGAGGTCTCTTATCAAACTATCAAGTAAGTTGTAATGCAAAATCAATACATAGACTTGTTATAAAGCATCGGAATGTCAAATTAAGGATATACCAGAGATTCTAATGCTTTCGATGCATTAGGATGATGTTCGGAAATTTATTACCTTCATCCAACCCGTAAATACTACATGATGGTATTATAGTATCATTAGGCACATTAAATGATGTTGAGCAGTTTTTCCTTCCATTGTTGAGATTTCTGATCGGCACGGGCATAAAGCGTTAATGATGGTTGTATACGACCCGACTCCGTATTTGGCGAGGCAGCGAAGCCGTATGGGGAATTCTTTGCCCGTGCGCTGCGAGGTTTCTTGGACAGGGATGTATTGCTCTTGCCCCGCCAAAGGGAAAGCCGACGTTCCTCTTAGGAGTTGTGCGAATTCAACTCTGTGGTTGCCTAACTGTCCGGACGCGCGTTAGATGTACGGGGAAGGGGCATCGATTGTCTATACATGATTTAGGTCCCATAATACATTTGTTTGATCTGGCCTTGAAATCATTTTTAACTTTATAATGTTGGATAATTTGTCTGATGCGTCACAGGTAGTAATTATTTTCTCACTTTCAGGTTGCTAATATCAGTAGGAAAACAATAACTACATGATAATAGAATTTTGGACCAATGCATTGTTTCTACTAAACCCATGAAATTGCCATCAATGCAAAAGGTCACTTTGCTGTTAGACTAAGTTCACACTCTGTAGGAAAAAACTAACTTGATGCTTACCATGATGTTGAACAGTTTGTCTTCATTGTTTTCATCTTTAGTAAGTAGTCTTTAGCATCGGGTTGGCATCCTCCCCCCCCCCCCCCAAGACACTTCTCAGGATGGCCTATGTAATTGTTTCCTTGTGTGGCCATTGCCTTTGCATTACAGTAAACCAAATTTGGACCCAACACATCAGCTGATACATGATAGCGGCAGATTTGATTTTTTTCCTTCCTATTACATATGATGATACATTTGGAATGTAAATGTTTTGCAGTGAAACCTGCTTTAGGATCTGATAGGAGAAAATTCTCTGATGTCATGCTATAGGTTTCCTTGTATGCATGCCTTTGGTCAATATGTATACTGAGACAGTTCATACGTCGTCAAGTCTTTCCATTAGAGGAGCATGACGCCCTTTTCTGCCTTTCGAACTTGTGCATCTCAAGGCGCGACTTTGTCAAATATTATTTTGGCCTGTATCACAACGTGAGGTTGCATTAGGAAATGTCAAGCCATTGTATCCTTTGTAGACATCATGTTTTATAGGTATTACTAGCAATGCTGATGCTCATAGCTATTGTAGTACTAGCAAAGCGTCTTGTAGGGAACTTCTCTGAATGTCAAAGCTATTGTATCCTTGTATGCCATGGCCTTTGTTCATAGCGAACATGACCGCCCTTTTCCGCCTTTTACCATGTGGCAGCTAAAGGGCGACCTAGTCAGGATATGATTTTTTGTCCTATTACACGTGATGATGCTTAGATTTGTCAAAAGCTTTGTTTTTTTTTATGCATTGTAGGTACGGGACAAACTTTCCCAAACAGCCCCACCTTGTGTGTTTTAATAGATATGTAGGATTTCATGTTTGGTCAATCAGCATCAGTGACACCTATACGAACTGTTAATGTGGGAGAGACCAGATCTCCTAATTGGTCATACATGTTGTTTATAAGTATTTAAGGAAAAACTTGGATTGGCCATTCCCCCCATGTATGTGAACATACTTTGGGACCTAGGGACTATGTCAATCTTTTTCCAGATCAAACCAATTCTGGTTGTCACACAAACTAGCGAGGAGCAATGCCAAAAAACACGTCTGATCATCGTCGGGCTGTTCAATTGGTCATCGTGGACCACTGAAAATGAGGAAAAAATGCTCGACGCTGATTGGCTAGTTAACCACTTTTTTTTGTGACTGTTCCTGTGGACCCCAAATAACATTTTTTTAACGGCTATCAGCCAATCAATATCGATGTGGACGTCACAGTTGTTATTTTTCGGCAGGCGGAGCTTTAAAAGCGCTGCAAAGCTCAAGTTGTTCAGTGGCCGGGCGGATTTCACCATAATTTCAGGTGTTTCCGCGTCAGTTTTTTTTTTTATTTTTCTTTGTGTTAAAAGTTCAAGTATGATTGGAAAGTTATTCGTGGTTGTGCAGTACAAGACAGATGAAGAATGCCTGGGGTGAGTACTATGGCCCAACAGGTCGCGTCGCTTCGAAATGCATATGTTAGGACTTGGGTTAGTCAAAGACTGGGATCGCACATTGCATTGCGATGCCAAGTCTGGTTCGGCTTGAACGTGGATCCGGGGTTTCGATCAATTGAGAATGTACCCAGTGTCCGGCGTACACTTAGGTTGGGAGTGAGGAGACTCGCTTACCGACAAGGAAAGACGGTTGAGCTCTGTCCCGCAATAGTGGCGAATATCTTTCAGCCTAAGGACAGCTGGAGTTTCAGTTGATTGAAATGAACACTCGTGATGATATACTACTCTCGAGGTCGTCTGAGTTTTCTACTGTTTGTGTATTGCCATCTGTTGAATGAGCTTTCCGATATTGACGGTAGGCATGGTCACCTGTTGATCGTTCAGTGCTTTTGCAGATCGCCGTAAATGCGATAGCCAATTAACGCTACCACTTTTTTCTTCAGTTTTTTGTATGTTGGAGCATTGACAAGTTGTTTGAAACGTGAGCGGACGGGACCTTTGCACCTAAAGTTATATAGAATTGTGTTAACATGTTTAGATATGATAGTTATGTCTTAGATGTTAGTTGTTAAGTCTTAATGTTGTGCACAACTTATTGTAGCTCTGATTGTGTTTCTCTCACAGGGCTATGTCCCCTTTTTATCATTTGGTGGTGGAGTACGGCAAGGGCGTTTTCATATTCCTTACTTGTTTAGCTAATTCAAGAAACGACTTTTGGCGTGCTCACACGGCTAAATGGCTAACATAAAGTGAACTTCAAAATTATGAACTTTGGCATTCATAAGCTCTTTACTTGTAAATGAAAAAAATCCAAAGCGTCAAATTCAATGTTGTAACAAGTGTACAGCTATTTGGCATGTAAACAGCTGTACATAAACGATGCACCTTTTTATATTTTCTTGCTTTCCAAAACAACCAAACAAAAATCAAAAAAATTACTATGCTAATGGACGATCGCAACCGATATCGCTAGAGTTGGGTAAGTTTCGGCAAAACAATAAAGAACCCCAAAAAAAAAAAAAAAATAAAAAAAAAAAAAAAAGGGACAGCCAAAGGTATGGAGGTGTCGGTTTGACAACTTTTATGCTATAGATAGGGTGATGTGCAGTAGCATAAGGAACCGCTTTGGCCATTCATGAGGCGTTACAAGCTTGGTTAAAGTAGGAATCTTTGTATAGTGACCCCAGGTCTTGACTTTTGATGTCCGCTAAGATAGCTAGATCGGGTATACACACCAGCTCTGTATGCAGGGTGCCTACTTATGACAGCTTGCAACGCCTTCTGAGTAATAAAACGTTTAAGTTTTAAGCCGACTCTGGTGTATTGTCATGTCGAAATTTCGAAACTTGCAAAAACACAACTCTTTTATCTTATTTCAAACAGTTCAAAAATCAAAAAACTAATGGCGACGGCACCGGAAAGTTTCATTCAGATTGATTTTCATAGATCGGCGGGTAAACTGTCAATGTGGCTTCGGCCCGACTCCGCACTTGGTAGGCATGAAGCCGGTGCGGGGAATTAGTTTGCCGTCATTGCAATGATAGTCTGCAAGATATAACATGCCTGTGCCACGTGCATTGGAAGCGGCGACACGTCTTATGAGACGACCGAATACACATTTGAATAGCCTTGTGTCGAGTGCCGCGGCAAGTATCGGGGACTGGCATGACAATTGTCTTGTGGAGATACTGATTCTTGTCAATTTGAAAGTGATTTGGCTTTTAATTCTTCCTATAATTTACTCTCTTAAATACTATTTGGCATTAACGATCGCGTGGGTCAGCGTAATGATGGCTAAGCCGGCCTCTGAGCTCAGTAGGCTATGCGCTGTACAGGGAAATTACTTGGCCATCATTGCTATTGATTGTCTGCAAGGTATAACATGCCCGGGCCACGTTTCCTTGGAAGGGCGACACTTCGCTATTGCGACGTCCGAAATACACCTTTGAACTAGCCTTTGCCCGTCCGAGTGCCGCTGCAGTATCGGGGACTGGCATGACAATGTCTTGTGGTGATACTGATCCGTTCAAAATTCAAATACTTCTTCTCTCTGTTTCTTCTGTCATTAGGACTTCTATTCCCAAATTCTGTAATGCAGCCCATGGTCAGTATAAACTCGGTGAATCTCAATGTATACTACATTTAGTAAGGCAACTACATTGAATTCTCAGATGGTGATACTTGGAAACATGACGGTGGCAAGCCCGTTAATTGCGAGCCATGGAAATTTCGCGTACTGTTACATTTTTTCTAAAGGTTATATAGTCCCCCCCCCCCCCCCCCCCCGCAGCTGAAAGACATCCGTAGGCTCGTACCTCGGCCGATGTCTGATTTGCTTATGAATGAAAAACGAAATGTCCAATTCATACTGGAGATTTGGACACGATTATTTTTACTTGCTGGAAGAACCTTGATGCCTAGTTTAGACCATCTATTTTGCTTTGAAATCGACACGAACTTGAAAACAAAAAAATCACTGCAATTTTTAGGTGATTAGCACACTGGCTTGTTTTTCTTTACCACGACAGAAATTGATTACTAACACATACAAGGCCCATAGTTTATGCAACGCTTTCTCCAGTATGCCTTACATTAGTCTATAATACAATCAGGCCTGATCATTTCTGTAATACAAGAGTAAATCACAAGGATTCGCAACAGCATTACTCGTTACAACTTGTGCAGAAAAACAGGTGAATATGCTAGATGTTTAAGGCTAAAATATAGAAACAACGCAACCAAGACCAAAAAATAATATTTGTGTATAAGTGTCTCGTAAATGGTATAAAAGCTGCCAGCTGCCTGCATTCAGATTAAAAAACGACTAAGAATGCAAGAGAAGCCTCTCTCCTTTTAAAGCTTAGAAAGCGGCACATGTGTTCAAGCACCAAAAACCTAGAGTGTGGTTACAATTGCGACTTTTTGATAATCACACAACAATTATTTATCATTGATTTCCTAACTAACACTGACTCCGATCGACAACTGGATACTAAAAACCATTCGACGGACCTTTCGTTTTGGATACGTCACAACTCGAATCATAACCTTATTTCTTAAACCGATATTTTTAGATTGATCAATCCGCTTCACCTTTACTTCAACATAAAAATTCTCTATTCTATAAACATAACATTAATACCTTCATCATTACTTCTATCATATCACTATTACATACACCATCACTATACTACCCTCATTCATACCTACATCCCCACTCATCTTAATTACATCATTCAACCCCCAAATCAACACAACCCCCACCATAATAAATTACATCTTAACCCCCCAATACCAAAGTCTTCCTATCACTCAATCCCCCAACCCCCCCCCCCCCCACATAATCCTACCTTCAACAACCAATTACCCATCACCCCCCCCCCAGACCAGGACCCCCCCCCCCCCCATGAAGACAAAGACGATATGAATCACGAGTCAAGGAGCGTTCGAAATTCAATAACAATGTAGTCGTAAGTGAAGGAGTCAGACAATGAACGAGAATGATATATTCACCACTGCTTAGTCAGCCCATGCGGACAATTTTACTACGAGAAGGATGGATGTAAGAAATCGATTCCTGCGCTGTTCTAAACCAGTGAGCCAAACTCGCCACCTTTAGAACCATTGCCGTTAAGATCGACAAGGACAGCGAAGGAAAGTTCGTCTTACATATACCATGCGATCCCAACTTTAAACGAGGAGCAAAATCGGTACGACGAACCATTCGATTATAGTGTGGCATCGATCTGGCGGTAGAAAAGTTTTGAACAATATACGATCCATCAAGGCAGGGCATTTTCAAATGGCATCTCGTTGTAAAGCGCCCATCTAAAGCCTGCTCGTATAACGGAAAAAGAAAAAGGGGAAAACGGGCACAGGAAAAAGAAAAGTCCCCCAATCGCCCCGTCGGAGCACCTAGACAAGATTGACGGTATGCACGCTAAGATTGATTAGGTTAATTCAAAAATGCAAGCAGCCATACGGCGATAGCAGGCCCAAGCAAAGAAGTTCGGCATAGACAATTATCAAAAGGTTTTTATTCAACTAGGTAATGGTATCAGAGGGTGGCATCTTGTTGTACATTCAATCTGATGCAATTACTCGTACGTAGCATTGGAGAGATCGGCATACTTAGTATCATCGAAGGCAAGGTAATGGGAAAACGAAGACGTATCAACAAGAAGTCCGGTAGTCCACTTACGTATGGATTCATTGCAGTTTCGTGAAAGGGCTGTGTATCGGCATAGCACATATTGACAATGTTTTCGTTCAAGATGAAAGCTATCGTCCATAACATGCAGCGAATGTGGATCGGGATAAACGGACAATTTAGGATGGCAGGCGAAATTTCTTTCTTGTGCATTTTTTCATCCTGTGTGTAAGAGTACATAACAGAGCCCTGAAGTGAAACGGGTGCTATTGAACCATGTCGGTGGTTGGTCGTATCACGCGGATAGGCGCTTAGTTTACTCAGTACAGCCTGCCACTGAATTTGACACTGGAATTGAGTTGATCGGTTGACTCGCCGAGTGCCGGCTGAACCTGATGTGGGGTTGCCGGGGGTGAAGTTATAGGTAGGAAGAGGAGGCTGGATTGTTCATTTATGGGGAATTTGCTTGTTGTCGGCTCTGTAGGATGGTTGTTGACGTTAGGTATGGGGCCCAGGCATGCAGAGGGTATTAGGGTGATTCCCCCCCCCCCCCCCCCCCCCCTCTGTAGGTGTGCTGGCGTTTTCATGACGCGCTCGCATGTGAGTGCCATATTTTGGGGGGTACATTGATGCTTTGGCGAGATGGGTTTACATAGGCCCAGCTAGGGGGTGTTCGCTTATTGATGTTTGGTTTTGGAGCTGGGTGCGGTTTTATTTTTGGGTGGGGGAGGGTCTCCAGTACTGGGGTTTGAGTACTTCGATCGCGGCTCTGAGTGAGTTCGGCTTGATGTATGGGATTCAATCGAGGTGTACTTATTCGAGTGTATGCCTTTTATTACCTGGGTAGTTGTTGCGGGGGCTATGCTTTTAATCAATGCAGCGGTATACTACTGTAGCCCCCTACAGCTCGGGCTACTTCCCTAGCAACTCCGCGTCAGGAGGTGAACGCACAAAGATATATACATTACCAGACAGAGTTAGCTATTGTCCGATAGGGATTGTAACTGCATGCAAACCAGAACTGCCGAGAGCAAGCCCCCCCCCCCCCCCCCCCCACCCCCCCCCCCCCACCCCCCCCTCCTTCCCCCCACCCCCCCCCCCCCGGATTTTCTGATCAAGGATAGGGGACATTGAAAGCTATATTCACTAACAGTTCGTAGTGGACTTGTCGATCCAGTGGTGAACTTTTGTTATTGTTGTGTTCAAGGATTGTTATAGTAATTCGACTTGTTCTACTAGACTATTAGACATTTAACGGTTTAATTCTACGTGGACTGTGGAAACCTAAGGCGATAGATTTTTCATGGGGAACCGTCTACCTACATAGTTTAATTATATTATGCGCGTTATGAAAAAGAGTTTATAACGGCAATAGGGTTTGAGTTATTATATCATCACTATGCGGTAGGCGATATAAAATTTGGATGTGCCTGTTTTAGCTCAACTTTTCGAAGAAAAAGTAGAGCTATTGCATTCGCTCCGGCGTCGGCGTCGGCGTCTCCGTTGGTTAAATTTTTTGATAAAGTCAAATATCTCTGTTACTGTCAAAGCTATTGACTTGAAACTTAAAATACTTAATTACTATCAAAGTCTACACAAGGAAGAACAATCCCCATAACTCTGATTGAATTTTTACAGAATTATGCCCCTTTCTAATTTAGCACCGTTTTGGTTATAGTTTTTTATAAAGTCAAATATATCTGTTACTATCAAAGCTATTGACCTGAAACTTATAATAACTATTTACTATCGAAGTTTATACCAGGAAAAATAATCCTCATAACTCTGATTGAATTTTGATAGAATCATGCCCCTTTTAACTTAGAATTTATGGTTAAAGTTTTTGATAAAGTCAAATATCTCTGTTACTATCAAAGCTATTGACTTGAAACTTAAAATAATTATTTACTATCGAAGTCCACACCAGGAAAAACAATCTGCGTTACTCTGATTTGAATTGATAGAATTATGCCTCTTTTTAACTTAAATTATTTTTGTTAATTTATTTGATAAAGTCAAATATCTCTGTCACTATCAAAGCTATTGACTTGAAACTTAAAATACTTATTTACTATAAAAGTCTACACCAGGAGAAATAATCCCTATAACTCTGATTTGAATTTTGACAGAATTATGCCCCTTTTTAACTTAGAATTTTTGGTTAAAGTTCTTGATAAAGTCAAGTATATCTGTTACTGCCAAAGCTATTGACCTGAAACTTAAAATACTTATTTACTATCAAAGTCTACACCGGGAGAAACAACCCCTATAACTCTGATTTGAATTTTGACAGAATAATGTCCCCTTTTAAATCAGAATTTTTGGTTAAAGTTTTTGATAAAGTCAAATGTCTCTGTTACTATCAAAGCTATTGACTTTAAACTTAAAATAGTTATTTACTATCGAAGTCTACACCAGGAAAAACAATCCTCATAACTGTGATTTGAATTTTGACAGAGTTATGTCCCTTTTTAACTTAGAATTTTGTTAAAAGTTTTTGATAATTATTTTTTTTTTTTTGATTTAATGTCGCACCCACACATGATAGGTCATATGGTGACTTTCCAGCTTTAATGGTGGAGGAAGACCCCAGGTGCCCCTCCGTGCATTATTTCATCACGAGCGGTAGAACCACCGACCTTCCGTAAGCCAGCTGGATGGCTTCCTCACATGAAGAATTCAACGCCCCGAGTGAGGCTCGAACCCACATCGATGAGGGCCAAGTGATTTGAAGTCAGCAACCTTAACCACTCGGCCACGGAGGCCCCCAAAGGTTTTGATAAAGTCAAATATCAGAGGATGGGAGCAAAATTTAAAGAACTTTACTGTTGAAGCCCTAAGGAAAATGACAACAAAGGGAAGAAATTCCCCCGATAAACTCTTAGTCCACTAAAATTATTAACAGGTACAGATGTGTCAAAATACACCTTAACTTTGCAGGTACCATCCATGTTGTACCAAAGAAAAGTGGTCTCGGTTTTTACCTACGGCTAATAATAAAAAAAGTTACAAAATAACCTATTTCTAGCAACATAAAAGGGAAGTAATTCAATAAAAAATATTGTAAGTGAACAAAAAAAAAGAATCTGCCAAATAAAAACAAGAGCACCGCAATGCAAAGCAACATAAACACAAAACAAAGTCATGTGACCTTTAACCTCTAAGTGTGACCTTTACCTTGAAGCGGGCTATGTGCTCTGCACGTCGTCTCAATGTGGTGAACATTTGTGCCAAGTTTTCTTAAACCCTTCAAGCAGTTTAGGAGTTACACATCGCACTCGAAACAAGGTTATATGACCTTTGACCCCTAAAACGGACACACAGACAGACAAACGGTCAGACGAACACCAAAATACGTTCCTTCGGGCGTATAATAACAACAAAGGAATGGAGACGCAGGATATTACGTTTTCTACAGTTTTCACAATGTTTTACCTGCTGACCTACATTTTGATCCCAGCTAACCAAGTTAAGATTTATTTTCATTTCGGACGACGACGACGATGGAATACGGATACACTGCGAACAGATAAGCTCATCTTTTCAACTTTGTCGCAGATGCGCAACTTATAATATTGAAGAACCTTTCGGGAAAGTGTTATGACGTTAGATCAAATACTTTTGCGATATGCATAACAAAACACCTCTCTGGCGAACAGACAGACGGACAGACAAATCCAAATCTTATCCCGTGCGGTAACATAATAAGCCAGACCTTACCATCATTATTGGAATGTTTTCCTACCACACATAAATTAAAATTATCATGTTGAGACGGTCCCCTTGAAAAATCGATCGTCTTAGGTGTTCACAGTCCACGTAGACTTAATTCGTAAATGTCTATTATGCTGTAGACACATGGAAAGACGAATTCGTAAACTTTGTTCTAAGAAATAAGAGGGCAAACTGGATCGTCTTCAATGCACTTTTGCTCTTATCATTTACAGATCATGGCATTGTTGATAGATTTAGCACAGAAGTAGATGCAAAGCAGAATTACAGACCGATGCCACCATTTCGGTTCAACGAAACGCCTAGACGAAATGCAAAGTGTTTCGGGGACATTTATGCAGCGATTGGCACTCGTAACCGCAATAAAAGTACATAAACTTGAATATTTGCCTTGTTGTATTTTAACGAACAAGACTGATTGTCACAGTAATTTGCCCAATGCTGTGCAGCCAGTAGCCCTCATATTGTGTAAAACAAGATGTTACTTAAGTTTGTAAAACAGACAAGCCCTAACCCTGACCTCACCTAACTTTTCCTAGCCATACACCTGGGACCAGACACCACCAAAGCCGATTTCGTTTTGGAAAAATGTTCAAGACTGTAGGTAGATGCCAGTAATTTTCCCAAGGTTAGACAGTTAATGCCCCTCGTTACATGTTGTGAAAAAACATAAAGCTAGTTGATTATTAGCCTTAAGTAAAACTGACGGTACATAATTACTGTATTTATCGTTTTATCGCTAAGACAAATTTAGAACAACTTCACAGTTTTTTAACATTTTTTTTAACAAATTGACCTCGCTTAACTTAACCTAGCCCTTCATCGAGGACCAGATGCATCAAGAGCCGATTTCACTTTGGTCAGTAAAAAAAGAACGGATAGGCATGAAATGACTCATTTGAACAAGATCAGACGATCGTTCAGATCACTATATCAGTTAAGCAAGCACAACAGGAATGAAGTGTCACAATTGAACAAGATTGGACGTTCGTTCAAATTACATGTAGTGTCTCATAGTCAAGCAAGCACATTATCTTCTTTAATTGTTAAAATAACGAACGGGCATGAAGTGTCTCAATGACACCGTTGAACAAGATAGATCCAACATTCGTTCAAAGCACATGTAGTGTCTCATATATCTCAGTCAAGCAAGCACATCATCTTAGCACGAAGTGTCTCAATTGTACGAGATCGGATGTTCGTTCAAATCAGTGACTCATTTATCTCAGTCAAGCATATCTCTCTCATGCAGTCTTATAAATGATATCGTCTTACCTGATAAACTGACCAATGGCCTGATACATGTCATATCCACATCTCAAACGTAGGTCAGACACACTGTTCTACTATCCTACTATCTTTCTAACAAACAGATATAGCACCATTGTCTCAACAGTCGCTATTGAGTAGTTAGAATAGAATTTTGATGAAGTTGATATTAGCAAGTTTATAAATCCGGACAGAACAGTTTGATTACTACATTACGAGTCTCTAATTGTAAAAAGAGCGAACAGGCATGAACTGTCTCAACTGCACAAGATCGGACATTCGTTCAAATCACAAGTAGTGTCTCATATATATCTCAGTCATCTTCTCTAATGTGTAAAAAGAACGAACAGGCATGAAGTGTCTCCATTGAACAAGATCAAAACACATGTACTGTCTCATATATCTCAGTCAAGCAAGCACGTTGGTCAAAGACAACCGTATTACTAATAGGGGATTCCCCTTGGTCTCGACACACCCTGTTGAGTAGTAGTAGTAAGCATTTTGATGAAGTTGATATTGCATGTTCATAAATCTGGACAGAACATTTTGATTACTACATTACGAGTCTCTAATTGTAAAAAGAACGAACAGGCATGTAATTCTTAACCAGAGTTGTCTCCCCATTGCCTCAATACACCTTGTTGAGTAGTAGAATAGAATTTTGAAGAAGTTGATAATGCATGTTTATAAATCTGGACAGAACAGTTTGATTACTACATTACGAGTCTCTAATTGTAAAAAGAACGAACAGGCATGAAGTGTCTCCATTGAACAAGATCAAACCACATGTATTGTCTTATATATCTCAGTCAAGCAAGCATGTTGGTCAAAGACAACCGTATACCTAATAGGGGATTCCCCTCACAGTCTGTATAATTCTTGTAGAGTAGTAGTGAGCTTTGGAATTGAATAAAAATACATGTAAAGAATGTCCGGGTTAGATAAATCGAACAGTTTAAAAAAAGGAACGAAAGAGCAACATAAGGATAGGGACGAGCTGTGATAATAATATTACAGAACAATATAGCAATACAACCAGAAGAAAAAAAAAGACATGGCAGAAAAGAATAATGTAACTATAACTAAATCAAAGATCGTCTTTGGGTAAGTAACTTTGATTTTCTTTATCAAGAATTATATGAAGTTTTAATGATTTTAAAACTCAGTAATAATGAATCTGTCTTGTTCTTTTTCAGGATTACTTCATTCGTCATGTTGGCTTGTATCACCATAAGCTATAAACATTCGGTTGTGTTTGTAGACAAACTGCCTGTAGACAAACTGCAGTACAGACAACGACCTACTGGAAATTCTACACGCCATCATAAAAACGTTACAACTCATGTCGCCTTTCTGAAAGTACACAAGGCAGGATCAACTACTGTGCAGAATTTGCTATTTCGATTCGGGATGAGACATGACTTGAATATTCTACTACCGAAGTCAGGAAACTATCTTAATAGAGCGTCTAAGAAAATTCCATTGAAAGAAGGAGAACATTACGATATCTTTGCATGTCACACTGTGTACCAGAAGCAATGGTTTGACAGCTTACTACCGACAGATTCGGTATACATTGGAATTGTTCGTGACCCAGTAGAGAGAATGATAAGTTCAGCATACTATTACCGAGACGTTTTTGGTGTAGGCTACCTGAAGAGAGTACCGCATGCCAATTTCATACACGAACTGGTAAACTATCCAGACAAGTACGATACAGCATTTTTCTCTCACACGAGAAATTCTATGGGCAAAGATTTTGGGTTTCGACGTGGTATTGAACCAACAAATAAATCTCAAATCAGGAAATACCTAGATCAATTGAACTCACAGTTTCTGCTTGTTCTCATCAATGCTGACCAACAAGTACAATGTTCTGCATGATCATTTCTTTATTAAGTACATGATATTATTATATAGGCCAATTTGGAACCTAAGACAGAAAATACACTGTTTCGTTATTTGTCCAAAAGGCTTAATATATAAGATTACTGTAGCTCGGTTATTTTAAGGAGACATTGTCTATAAACTAATCAATTCTAGTACACTGTTTCGTTATTTGTCCAAAAGGCTTAATATATAAGATAACTGTAGCTCAGTTATTTTAAGGTGACATTGTTTATAAACTAATCAATTATATACACTGTTTCGTTATTTGTCCAAAAGGCTTAATATGTAAAATAACTGTAGCTCAGTTATTTTAAGGTGACATTGTTTATAAACTAATCGATTGTAGTACACTGTTTCGTTATTTGTCCAAAAGGCTTAATATGTAAGATAACTGAAGCTCAGTTATTTTAAGGTGACATTGTATATAAACTTATCGATTATATACACTGTTTCGTTATTTGTCCAAAAGGCTTAATATGTAAAACAACTGTAGCTCAGTTATTTTAAGGTGACATTGTTTATAAACTAATCGATTATAGTACACTGTTTCGTTATTTGTCCAAAAGGCTTAATATGTGAGATAACTGCAGCTCAGTTATTTTAAGGTGACATTGTTTATAAACTAATCAATTATATACACTGTTTCGTTATTTGTCCAAAAGGCTTAATATGTAAAACAACTGTAGCTCAGTTATTTTAAGGTGACATTGTTTATAAACTAATCGATTATAGTACACTGTTTCGTTATTTGTCCAAAAGGCTTAATATATAAGATTACGGTAGCTCAGTTATTTTAAGGTGACATTGTTTATAAACTAATCGATTATAGTACACTGTTTCGTTATTTGTCCAAAAGGCTTAATATATAAGATTACGGTAGCTCAGTTGTTTTAAGGTGACATTGTTTATAAACTAATCGATTATAGTACACTGTTTCGTTATTTGTCCAAAAGGCTTAATATATAAGATTACGGTAGCTCAGTTATTTTAAGGTGACATTGTTTATAAACTAATCGATTATATACACTGTTTCGTTATTTGTCCAAAAGGCTTAATATATAAGATTACGGTAGCTCAGTTATTTTAAGGTGACATTGTTTATATCTAATCGATTATAGTACACTGTTTCGTTATTTGTCCAAAAGGCTTAATATGTAAGATAACTGTAGCTCAGTTATTTTAAGGTGACATTGTTTATAAACTAATCGATTATAAACACTGTTTCGTTATTTGTCCAAAAGGCTTTATATGTAAGATAACTGCAGCTCAGTTATTTTAAGGTGACATTGTTTATAAACTAATCGATTATAAACACTGTTTCGTTATTTGTCCAAAAGGCTTTATATGTAAGATAACTGCAGCTCAGTTATTTTAAGGTGACATTGTTTATAAACTAATCGATTATAAACACTGTTTCGTTATTTGTCCAAAAGGCTTTATATGTAAGATAACTGCAGCTCAGTTATTTTAAGGTGACATTGTTTATAAACTAATCGATTATAAACACTGTTTCGTTATTTGTCCAAAAGGCTTTATATGTAAGATAACTGCAGCTCAGTTATTTTAAGGTGACATTGTTCATAAACTAATCGATTAATCTTTACTTACATCTGGCATGACTGTCTTTATTTCTGTATTATATTTTCATTTGTAGAAAACTATTTGCGTTCTTGTGTTTAGAAATGTGTATAATTATAAGCCCTGTGGAGGGTTTCAGTGGGAGAGGCAGTCTAGTGGTAAAGGTGTTGCCAGATCAATTTGAAGGTTGTTGGTTCAAACCATACAAAGGTCAATTTATCATACAATACCAGTGCTCGTTTTAAGAAAGCGGAATTAAGGTCGATTCTAAAACTTGAAATCTAAAACAAATTTAAAAAGAACAGTATCATTAAATATAGTATAAATTAGCAATAATTGATACAACAATACATTTAGTACACATTCCACATTCCATTTTCTTTTGTTGTAAAGAAAGTATTAGGATGATGGTATGCTTTTGCTTGAAGTCATTAATTGTCTTTGTCTTGAAAAACATAAAATTATGTTTTGTGTAATAAGTTTTACAGGAATTTAAATTAGATATTGCAATTCAGATAAACACAAGATAACCCCTTATTTAGCCTCTCTTTTGAATGCCTAATAGTACTATTCATAGGGAAATCTAACTATCGGTATCCCATGTACAGTAAAGTACTGTCAAATCAATTATATGAATTACAGTATGTACGTATATGTGAACTCGTTTGATAAAATACGCTTAATGAACCTCAAAATGTAAAGAATGTTTAAATAATGTTTTGATATAATTAAATAATAAAATCAGTTTTGTTTACCTGAGTGATATAATATTCACACTTAAAAATAAAGTCATCCTGTAAATGAGATTTGTTAAACCATTTTCCCCCTTTTATGACCTCATTTATGTCATTTGTCTGTGTCCTATATATCAAATGTGTATAAAATGTAACTAGATAAATATCATGTCAATAATAATCACTTGTTTAGGTAATAAATTAACCTTTTTGGACATTGCTTTCAAAAATATATGATTAAAATCAATAAAACATAGGTCCCTTTCGGGCCTCGTTTTAAGCTATTTGAGGTTAGCGAACTGCGTGTCTCCTTTGTTTGGATTCAGCATACTTCGGAATAGTTACATACAAAGTTTGGTGCTTTCTTCACAAAAGGAACCATCTTTTTCCTATAACCTATACACTAACATGTTTGTTTAATCTGTAAAGAACAGCTTTCTCAATAAGTTTTGATAGAAATGATAAATTACTCACAGCACGATAATTGGAAGGCTCTAGCTCAAGACCTGTTTTTTTAGCAGAGGTCTAAGAACTGCTTGTTTTGTATTTCACAGGGAAAACACCTTGTTGTAATGAGAGATTCACCAGTTGGTGATAATAGAGAGAAGTTTATCTACATGTGATTTCAGAATACGTGTTGGCAAAATGTCTAACTCTGAAGAAATTGATGAGATTTTTCACTTCATCTTGAGACAATTCAGTAAATTTGTTTACATTTTGTATGTCTTTTACTTGAGGTTCAAAGTTTTGATATTCACTTAGGGATTGACGTATTTTTGAGATTTTTGCCATGAAAAAGTCAGCAAATTTTACGGCCAATGAATTATCAGACTCTTCTTGAGGCAATGGGTTTTCAGATTTGGTACCAGTTAGTTCAGATACCAATTCATACAGAGTCTTGGAATCACCTTTAGCGTTCTCTATCTTTTCACTGAGTGTGTTTCTCTTTTGACGTTTGATTTCAAAATTATATTCATTTCTTACTTGTTTATACGACTCAAACTGAATCAGATCTGTTTTACCATAACGCTTCCATGTACGCTCGGACTTTCTAACCTGCTGCTTCAGATGTTGCATTTTTTTTATTGAACCACGGTTTGGGTGCTCTCTGAATTATAGTTTTGTCTTTTAGGTGAGCGTGCTTATTCAGGACATCCTCTATATCCGATTCAAACTCTTTCACAAACTCATCTATATTGTGTGAATCAACGTTTATTGCACTTAGGTCACTGGAAAATTCTAATTCGTTCAAATTTTTAAAGTTTCTAAATGACACGCTCCTACTAGTAATAGTAATAGTTTTAACATCAAAGAGAACCTTAACAACACAGTGATCAGATAAAAATGGTCCAGGCTCACATTTCTCTACATGATCACCATTAAGTGACTCAGTTATGACTAGATCCAAGCTATGTCCTCCTGTATGAGTACTGAAATCAACGTGTTGTTCCAGGCCCATTGCTACTTGGGTGTCCTTGAAGCTTGTAATAGAACTGTTGTCATCGTTTATATGCAAGTTGAAATCGCCCATTACAACTAAATTGTCATAATGTGGTAAACTATTTTCGATGAAATCAAAAAAAAAAATCAGCAACGAACTGGTTACTAGTCGACAGAACCGGAGGTCTATACACACCCTCTACGTGTATGGTTAAATTTTTGAGAACGAGTTTCCAAGTACCATATTCAAAGCTTCGAACAGTGCCGTGAGTTACCCTTCGCATATTGATCGTGTTTCTACAAATAATCGCAACACCATCGCCTTTTTTATTTTTTCTGTTAGTTATTCTTAGTTTATATTCATTCTTGTTCAAGTCAGAAATTTCAAACTGATGCTGTTTCTCGAGTACCAAGTTTCAGTCAAAAGAGCGAAATCTATTCTCTCATCCCTGAGGTACTGGCCCACAAAATCATTTTTGTTCACAACAGATCTACAGTTCAAGGTAATGCAAGCTACATGTTGGCATATATTTTTAGACTGATTGCATTTCTTAGGGTATATCAAATGTTTAAAGTTGACACCATTTTGCTTCGGAATTACTTTATTTTTACCACATCGTTTACTTCTATGTGTTTTCTTTTTACAGGATAAATTGTGTAAGTTCATAATCCTATATGCCGCAGGGTCAAGTTTTCCTAATCCTCTATTCTTCGATGCCGTAGATTCAATATTCGATAATTGATCTCTAGTGTAGGTATACTTTACAGGTGATCGACAGGTGATGTCTGATGTAAATTCGTAACGAAAATTATCAAAAAGTTCACTGGATGCAATCCACTGAATCACTGAAGCTACCGCAATATAGAAGCACACACAGATGCAAAGTACACTCATATCCATTATATCCAATTTTCAGCTCAATCTCAACACAAATAACAGAGTTATTATGGTAAGATTCAAGAGCAAAGAAAACACATCTGCCACATACGTGTGACAGTTTTTTCGGAGATAGTCTATAGGCCGACTGTCATTACAGTGCTAAATATTTCTGACTCATACACACACCATAAATGTTATCGCATAGCAGTGGCACGGTCTCAGACCACACATGTCAGTATTATATAGGCATAAATGTCACTAACAAATCTCTTTAATTTTTACATGCTGACATAATTACCAACCCACTTTATTTTCAATGAAAAAAAACGTATTTAGATCTACAAAAAAAATTCTGACGTTAAGATTTTCAAAATATTTTGCAGCATTAATGACACACAAAAATGCTTCAAAATGGAAAGAAAAAAAGTTGTGGCCACCGTGCATCTAAGAGATTTATTAAGAAAAAAAACTGTTAAAAAGTGGTGAATTTTGATATTTTTTGTTCTTTTTGTTTTAATTTATATTTTCTAGATAATGTACAGTGTTATCTTGAAAACTTTTATTTTATTTATAGCTTAACATTATATGTATCTCAGAAAAATATCAAAACCAAACCTGATCTACTTTAATAGATATTTGAAATTACCTACCCCTACCCCATTCAAAATCTTATGTCAATTTTAGGCAAATGCCAGCCAAAAATAAGGGTGAACATTTTTTTTCCGCAAAAAGCATAATATATTTGGTTAAATGGAACATTATTAGCCATAGTTTAATCATTTAGCATTAATTTTTGGCAAAACTTTAGTTAGAAAGCAATATTCGAAGAAACATTTTTCAAAATGGCGGATATCCTGAAAAAAAACACTACACTTTCGGAAATATACTACTAAACATTACAATAGCCGTGCAAAATTCGTTTGAAGTCAAAACATGTGCAGAAAAACGAATGTTTTTTTTTGTATTTTCTTTGGCTGACATGGGTGGTTATTTTGTCCTACTTTCGTGTTTATCGCTTTTTCGTATAGTAGACGCAACTTGACCGCGATGGTTGACCTTAGGCTGATTATTCATATAGATTATTTCATTATAGTAATCAAGGGTGCGCAAGGGTACGTAATCAAGGGTGCTTAGGGTAGCCATGTATATTTATATTGAATAAGTGTGTATACATTGCAGTATCAAAGTATATATACTTACATTTGATCAGTTAAAACTTTCAAATACACTAATTAATATTTACATAAATTTATATTTCCTTTTTTTCGTGCAGCTCGTGTTTTACGTACACTCCTTTTCAATGAGATATACAAGATTTTTAGTTTCAAATTGACAGTGTCATATATAAGGTCTATATTCTTAAAACTATGCTGAAAAAAGATTGACTGAATATGTAATGGTTACTGACCGAGTAGGAGGTATTCTTTAATATGAAAAACCTGCGCACGTGAAAACCGAGAGCGCGTAGCGCTCGAGGTGTTTACCTTTTTCACGTGCGCAGGATTTTCATATTCAGGAATACTGAACTACGAGGTCAGTAACTGACTTACAAAACTGCGGACAACAACGCACATGTCATCATCATCATGTCTGACAAAGAATACGATTCATATCACAGGCTCTGGACATTTTCGATTAACATGAAGTCAACAAAATCTTTCTGACACAGAATACGAACAGGTAAATTGGTATAGCTAATTATTGCATACTGTTAGGACTATGCTATTTTGAAATGTATGAATCAGGTGGGTCGGGAACAAGAATACTATTTCTGAGGAATTCAAAGTTACTGGAAAAAAATATTTTTATTCCAGTGTAACAATACGTTAAACACTCTTACTTCATTAAAAAGACTAAAGTTGGAAATCGCGTCACAACTTTCGGTGCAAGAATTCTGTGTCATCAAGCATAAATGCGAAAAGCTTTGTAGGACCACATTCGTAACAGATCGCATTTGTAACAGATTTCGTACATATGCGATCGCATTCGTAACAGGTAAGATGTGTTACGAGTGTGTTTGTCCAACATGGGGGTTGACATGAGAAGCACATATGTATCATGTTGAGTTTTTTAATGCAAATATTCAATCAGTTGGTTGTCATCGCAACATCAATAAATGACTGCCATAAGCACCATCAAAAGTTAGCGTCGTCGTCGTCGTCGATGTCAATGACGTCATAAAATTATTTGAGCCGCATCATGAGAAAATGGACCTTCGGGAATCTTCGAGAATTTGCAACCAGTGTGGGCCCAGATCAGCCTGCGCATCCGCGCAGTCTGATCAGGGCCCACACCGTTCGCTGTTATTTCAAAGAGGGCTTATTCTACCTAAATATGAAATTTTCTGACCCTAATTCAGATGCATAAATGCACAGGTCAGTCTAAATATACACTTTCCGGAAATTCACAAAAATGTCCGAATGCCAATTTTCCCGTGACGTGGCTCAATTTTTATTATCATATCTGCATCCACTGCCACTACCACTATAATATGATTATAACTTCAGCTACTTCTGCTGTTACCTCGACCAGCTGAAATGTAGACCCACATGCTCAGGTCACTGGTTCGATCCCGGTGGCGACATATATATATTTAGCTTCCTTTCGTCTTCTAGAGCTGTTTCAAGTTGGGTGACAAACAGGACGTTGCCATGTCCTGGGACAAATTATATACGACTTGTCATGGACGGAGTCGTCAGCCTTAAGTCTAGGAGGGCCCGACCTTGTGCTGCGAACTAATGTCTATGAGATTTAAAGAAAATACACCTGGCTAAATTCAGTAATTATTGTTATCTCAGGGGCCATAACTCCAAGACAAATAGGGTGATATGGCTAGTTTTCGAAAGGAACCGAGATATAATAGGTATATATATAACTTCTGAGCAAGTTTTGTCAAAATCAGATAATAAATGTTGTCTCTATCGTATTCACAAGAAAAATGTGAACGGACTGACGACGGACGACGTACAAAGGGCGATCACAATATCTTTCTTTGTCACTTCATACAAGTGAGCTAAAACATGTTACAAATGTGTTTCAGATGTAAAAATGCACCTTTTTGTTCATTTCTCCGATCGAAAATGATATGTGACAAATGTGATCAAATGCCACATCAAAAATAGGCATTCGTCTTAAAAATTGTTACATATGTGCTTAAATTCTGTTACATATACGATCTCATTTGTAACACCTGTTACATATGCGATCGCATTTGTAACACTTGTTACAAATGCGATTTGATACGAATGTGGTCCTATATAGCTATAACATGCATAATAAAGCTGAAAACCTCTGTAATTCAGCTAAGCGCTATATCTTTTATTTCTATTTATTTCTTTTTTTAAAATCACATCTACAATTAACCACATGTCGGCAAAAAATTTTGAGCACATGCCGTTACACATTAAACAAGTCCGGACTATATGGTGTGCGAGAATGGCCTTGAACGCTTACGTGGAGCACATTTACACGGATTTTGCTGCTCTCATAAAATACATATAACTTTACCATAAATATAAATATAAAAAAATATATAAACTCCTTAAGAGCTACAACGGCCACTAGGCTGTTTCAAGATAATGTCCAAGAACAATTAAGAATGCCCCAAACAGGACACCGTAGTACTGCCGTTATGGTTACAAAAGGCCAAATGATGAACAGAAACAGGTTTCAAAATGTTCACAATCTTAGCGCATCGATTCCTCAGTCTCTACTTCGGGTACATCTACATCTTTGGCAATGTCAAAGGTATTTAACATTTCAAATTCAGAAATCCATTTTCACAGGAGTTTTTATTAAAAAACTGTAAGCATTGTAAAATATGTCACGTAAAGTGGAACTTTTGTTTTCCTCTCACAGCATAGTAACAAAATTTGAAGATTTTATTCGGCTGTTTTATGTCCGTTTAAAGGAGGGTCACAGATTTACAATAATTGAAAGGTGTGATTATGAATAATTTAAGCGGATTGGCTTCTAATGAAACTATAAAATATGAATTCACGATCACTGCTTGAATTTATCAATATAGATCCAGTGGCAAGGTTGTCAAACAAAGTGCATTTTTAGTTGACCGGCATCAAAATAATTCATCTTATAAATAAACATTTTTTGTCTGAAGAGGTCAAATCTCACAGGTCAGTGTTGTCCTACAGTTTGTAAAATGTTAACAGTTTAATTTTGGTTGACTGAACAAGACTAAATCTTGACTTCGCATCCAATGGTGTTTTCCTGTATCATAACTCTAGCTAGGGTACGAATGCACGTCCACAGGTTAGTAACCAAATATGAAATACCTGTGCACGTGCGCAGGTTAGTAACCAAATATGAAATACCTCTGCACGTGCAAATTCGGGTATTTCAAGTGGGTTATTAACCTGGGCCAAACAAAGGAGCAGTTGTGTAAGAAGTTTTGAAAACACATCTATTTCGGAAGGGCCTAAATTGTCCCCCCCCCCCCCCCCACGAAAACTTGTAGTATAGCTGTTAATTACCTGTATTATAAGAAATGATTTTCATGAAGTTTTTGTGAGTTACAAAAATGTTGAATTCCCTATGTTTGTAAACATTATCGTTGGTATTTGCATCTATTCATAAATTATAGACTCGTTTCGGAGCATTCTTCCGGGGAAAAAATTCGAAGATGAGCGACGGGTTCGCAAGCAGTCGGAAAACATACTTAAATGTGCAAGTCTTTTCTATATGATAATGGGTACAAGCTTGAGAATTATGAAAGGCATGTCAAAATTCATATATATTTTGAAGAAGACTGCTGATGTGTATAAATTTTATTTATCAATCAGACATTTTATATCATTGCTGTATAACGTACGACCATAGCAGTTATCAAACGCATTGTCATAATAAAAATAAAAAATTATGAAAAACTTTTGAGGTTTGTGTTTTGTTTCGTATTGTAGGTAGTAATGATTTACCGACAATTTAACTGTTATTGTTTCCGAACTCCCTAACGGTATCAACTTGCTCAACATTTATTACTGACAACAATTCTGTAGCAGGTTTGTTTAGATTCAGTAGTTCCAAAAGATAAATTATAGCAAAAGCAAGTATTTGGCGGTCGCTCAACTTTACATGCTGCATATTATTCCTACATGGTTTCATGTCTCTATCATTTTTTAAAATACATTATCGTAAATGTAACATAAATCTTGAAGCACTTAATGAGATACATGCGACACAATTTTATGTATATATTCGACTATACGTCAAGGGCCATAACACCGGTCTGACTGTCTGAAATCAAATTAAAATATTTTATACTCAAATAGAAATACTGGTATCAATCCTGTAAGGTTTGGTTACTCTGGGTCAATACTTTCTTAGATATGTCCGACACAATTTCGGACTGACGGACGGACGGGCGAGGGGAACACTAATTGCCCCGACCAAACATAACTTGGATAGGGCACATTAAAAGATGCTTTTCATATTGTTACATTTTCTATGCAAAGAAATCATTTACCACCAGTTGCACCGTATATTATGCTTAAACACATCTTGAAATATGTTCTAACATTTCATGCGAAAAAAAAAATGTACGGCTTTCTTTTCACCACGGAATACAATGAAAATTCAGATTATTTCCGACCGAATATTTGTATATGTACGTGTATATGCACTTGCTTAACTGTGTTTTGTCTCGCAATTGTACAATCTAAGTAAGTAACTTGAAAATTACCACATATTTCACGTGATAAAGACAATTATGAAATATAATGATCTGGAAATACAAGAATGAAAGTATGTTTTAGAAAATATTAGATTTTTTAAAACGGAATGGCTAGATATCTATCATTCTCATCCATCAGAGGTTCGTCCAAATCCCGAGACGAACCTCTGATTTATTTCCATCATTTACTTGGTGAGCATGCGCACTCGTAATTACTATCGGGAGTGGTTTCAGCCAATCATTGTTCGCCATTATTTGGAACTCCGAATTGAAACTTCAAAAAATATGTAAACAAGATACTTGCTTACGATGGATAAAGGCTGTATTCCATGATTGCAATAATAAAGATTTATTCCTGTAATTCGACGTTAAGAGATTATCATCAAGAAATAATAATATTCGTCGTAAATGGACATCGTATTCCCTCGATAATATGGAAAGGACGCGGTCACGCTTTTCACGGACGATTTTGATTGGTTCGCTACGATTTGTCGCGAAACGACGCTGATTGGCTGAAACGTTTTACCTGTAATGTAACCAAACCATAAATATCGGCGAAATGTGCCAGAGGTTCATCCGGGGAACCACGGTAGACCTCTGGTATGCGAGAATGGATATCTATTTGCAAACAGCATACACAGTTTTAGTAATAAGACATTTGCGTAACGTCAGAAAAAAAGCGGGAAAATGCGCAACGTCAAATGCCGCCCATAGCGCCATTTGAGACTTTATCATTTTTTGCGACTTCGTAGCTCGAAAACGAAGTCGGTAGTCAAGGACTTTTTTTTCGTTATTTTTCTGAGAAATGCCTTTAAAATAATTGTGTAAATTAAAAAAAAAAAATCTATGGACCAGTAAATGCATGCTCCCAATTTATACAAGAAACGTCAATTCCGTAGAGGTCAGATTTTGGAGCAACACATGCTAAGATTTATGGTTACAACTTAAAGCGACATTCCATAGAAATGAAAATGAATAAAAAAGAAGTATGATTTTTCTTATGCCATTTACTCTCGGTAATCCGTGGCACTGATCCCCGATTGAAGTGTAAATTGATCGATAAATAAGGGATCGAAAGTACCGTGGGATGAACGACACAACATTAATATTCATATATATTACGTAAGTGACCACGTGATCTCCAAACCACAACGGAGAAAATGTCCGACAGCGATGCAACAGAGCGAACCAAGGTTAATGAAACAGTTGTGTTCTATTGTATTGATATCGTTCTCTGCTAAAAGTAATGTGAATGGTTTTACTTTAGCAGGCAAATACAGTTTTTTATACTTTTTTTCTTCTCTCCCCGCAAAAATGTCACAAAATTTCGTATACAAATACAACACACCATCGGAGCCAGAATTTTTTTCATTGTTTATTGTTCGGAATTGAATTCATTAGGCAATGAAAAGCTGTAAAAGACCCATAAATTATGACACTGTATATTAGGCAATTATTGCATGAGCAGTGGTGTAGGGAAGAGCAAAGGACTCCTAAACCGAGATTGTAGTTCAAATACCAGATGCTGAAATTTAAGCCGTACCATGAGAAAACCAACGTAATGCATTGCAACCAGCATGGATCCAGACCAGCCTTCGTATGGATCCACGCAGTCTGGTCAGGATCCATACTGTATGTGAATGGCTTCGCAAAATGCTATGCCTTTGAAAGCGAACAGCATGGATCCTGACCAGACTACACGGTTGTACTATTATGTTGGTTTTCTCATGGTGCGGCTCATTTTTTTTTTTTTTTTTTTTGTTACTTGGATTGGTATGTGGGTGACTGCATTTGATGATTGTGACTTGTTTTCTCGCAATACTTGATCTGAACGTCTGGATGCTGTCATTCGTCCTAGTTTGTTCAAGTAAAAGAGTTTGTTCTGCAGTTGATGTAAAATGATTAATATAACAAAACTCATTTTTGCAGGAGAGAGGACATGGTAGGGGTAGGGGGCGAGGTAGAGCCCAGAAAGAAAGTAGAGATGTTGGGAGTAGAGGTAGAGGTCGTGGACGGGGACGGGGACGGGGACGGGGACGGGGACGAGGAAGTTCTGGTAAAGTGCCGAAACCTGGAAAAACAGACCAGCAGCGCGTCTCAGATAGGAGAGAAGAAAAGAAAGAGAAAATGAAGGTAAAAGTGGTTATATGTTATAATTTTTTAATAAAAGTTAGATCTGTTTCTGCTGACAAAGTTATCTGTCTTGAAACAACCGTTACTTATTATAAAATTTAGCACAAGTTGGAGAAGAAGGTAAATAAAGTCAGTAGGTATTCATAGCTTATGCTATTCTTTGTGATGGAAAACTGGAGTATTTCAGTAAACTCTGAGGTCATGATAATGTAATAAGTGTCTAAAAGGAAGTATAATTAAAGCAGGAGTGCAGATTTCATACCATATATATACTTGACAGTGAAATATAAATATGATATAATTTATTGCTATTTCAGGCAGTTGTTAATGAAATGGACACTGACAAACTGAGAGAATTTGTTCTGGCCTTGATTGAAAGAGTGCCAGCTCTTATTTTTGATTTGTGTGAAGGCATTGAGGACCCAGTACCTCCACCAGTCCCTCCACAACCCGGAGCACAGCCATCTTGGTGTAAATTTGGTAATTGTAGGGATATGCCGGCAGAACTAGAACGGAAATGCTGCAACTGCCTTCCACGCAACTGTATTTCAACAAGAAATGTAAGTTTTCAGCTGTTGTGACAGTCATTCCAGTCATAGAATTTGCGGAAGCTATTTCTGCATTCTTGTATAAATTTAGTGTACATGTATTTCACTGTTCCTCTATATGGTCAGTATTATGTTGAATTGAAATTATTTAAATTTTGAACATAATGGATTTATTTTTATTTCAGGAAATGGAAGACCTATGTCTGAGACCTCAAGCCCTGGGACAGCGCTACCACAGAGAGATGCTAGGGCGCTACAATGAAAGAGTTGATAATTATCAGAAAATGATGAGACATTCTTTATATAGAAACTTTATTCTCTGGAGGCACGGGAGACTGTGTGCAGGCGTGAGAAAGGTTATCCCATCATGTTGCATCTGGGTTATTAGGGACAGATTTCCCAGCCCCACTGGCGAGTATACAGGCTTCATACAGAGTAGATTTGTTTGAATAGTTAACTATGAAATCATGGTGAATTAACAAATAATCTAGGCCTTCGAGTTGTTTATCGTCTGATTTACCACGGTTCAGAGTTCAGATGCGTAGGAATTGAACCACGAGGGCGTTAGCCCGAGTGGTTAAATACTGAAGCATCTGCACGGACTTTCCGTATTTTTTTACCGCCAAGCGTGTGGACTTGTAAATTCTAAAACAGGATGCAGCTGATGTTAATAATAGTGGACAAGTCATCTCTTACACTATGATAATTTGTGCACATTTATCACCAAAAATGACGTAGTTTATTACTGCAAGAGAACATAATTGCATGTGCTGCCATAAAGCACATTTATGATTTTTCTTCACATTCAGTCTCGTTTGTCTGATAAATTCCATAGAGCTACAGATCAAAATTGTCATCTGTAGCCGATTTTTATTGTGCGTAAATGCAGTTAACTGTTAAGACATGACATAACATGGAAAATAAAAAATGTAAATTATCAACGAAATGAATGGATCAACTGGTATGAGTTATGTCAGGTCTTACATCTAGGACTAGAATAAGGTCAGTATTCGGTCACAAAATGTGCTTCCCTGTTGTAGTCAAAAGTTGATCATATTTTTTTCTTCAATCTTTTGCATATTTTCATTTTAATCGCACCGTTACGCTGCTAGAATGCATTCTGCATGAAATGTGAAAGTTTCGAGTTAATGCTCCAACGATGACAAGTTTTGAAGATCGAAAGTATGGGTTTATTATGCCCTGATGCTTAAATACGTCTACTTTTGTTACTCGAACACAACTCATCAACTTATCGTGCGGTAATGCAGGACATACGTCAATTAATACGCTCCATCTTAAAGGTGCCTTATTGTCTTTAGAAGTGCGATTTCTGTGACAGCCCTCAAAAACTTTCTTCACTGTAAAATTTTGGTTAAGTCATAAAAACTTAATAATTTTTGGTAATAGTTTAACCCAGAAATGTATGTTGAAAAAGCCCCTTTCGAAACAATGGGCCATGAAAATTATGTGTTTAATTTGGAGCTGGTCATAACACATTTAAGTCATAGAACTGCCTTAATTGTTGGAAAGCTTTAAATGCGACTTGGTAAGTTGAGAGAGAACTAGTTTAATAGCTGCCCGGCTCTAAATTGATATTGCCAATAATTCCAAAAACCTAGCAAAACGTTCGAAAGTGATGCAACTTACTGAAGATCTGAATGGCAAAGATCTATCGAAATACACGACATATTCAAAACGGAAGCCTAGCAGTTCAATGTAAGCAGGAGATACCGGTACCAAACGAAAAGCACTTTATATGTCCACCTTTAATAATTGCAATGCTTGTACCTAAACGTTGTTCTAATTTGACTGCCTGTTGGCAGTCATTTTAGATAAAAAATGTGTTCCTGTGATTTGAAAACTACCGCACCTACCTCTTAAACTTCACACACACAGAGGGCAGTATGCTGTTAATGTTCGTGTAATTCTTATCTGCATCAGATCAAGGATGCCCGATTGTAAAGCACTTTTCCGCTAACAAGCATACATTTTGGGCCCATATATCCACTTATGTGGTACTCATGTTAAATATTCAACCGGCAGGGGACATTTGCCCCCTCCCCACTGTGGAGCTGTTACTCTTCTACTGGTCGAAAAGCAGTTTCGGTACTATAGGAATGCGCTTTTCCGCCCGCCCGTCATTCTGTCATACCGTCCGTCTGTCCGTCCGAAATTTCGTGTCCGTTCCATAACTCTGTTATCCATGAAGGGATTTTAATATTGATTGGCACAAATGTTTCCCATGATAAGACGACGTATCAAAAGCCGGACCCACAGCTCAAAGGTCAAGGTCACAATCGGAGGTCAAAGTTTAACAGTTTTTTTCCCGTCCGGTCTATAACTCTGCGATCCAAGAGGGGATTCTAATATTGATTGGCACAAATGTTTCCCATGATAAGACGACATATCAAAAGCCGGACCCACAGCTCAAAGGTCAAGGTCACAATCGGAGGTCAAAGTTTAACAGTTTTTTTTCCCCGTCCGGTCTATAACTCTGCGATCCAAGAGGGGATTTTAATATTTCTTGGCACATAATTATTTACTTCATAATGGGACAATGTGTCACGCACATGTTCCAGACCCTTAAGTTAAAGCTTAAAAACACCTTGGCAATCAGATGTTAACATGGCAACAGGGATATACTACATAATGAGACGATGTGTTATGCACAAACTTCAAACCCCTAGGTCAAAGTGAGGCTCAGACCAACATTGATGAGGAGCAAGTGAATTGAAGTCAGCGACCTTAACCACTCTGCCACTACAATAAATACAAGTTTGTTATACACCAGCTCTTATGATATGTGAATCTGAACTAAATTTATTGGCTGGAAACTATTTTTCTATTTTTAGTAACTGTGACATTGACCTTTATTCCTTGTTGGCCCAATTACAATCCCAAGCAAAGTATAATTTAAGCTTGCTTTATACCTATGTAAGAGAAACAATCAATCAAAACCATTTACTAGTTGAAAACTGTAATTCTATGTAAGGTAACAGAAAACTTGAAACTGAAACCTAGCAATGGAAATAAAATCTCAAACTTCCTCAGCATAAGCTTGTCATTTCACAATTCATGCAGTTACTGTATGATACTTAAATGTTTTTTTCTGTTATTTTTTTTTATAATTGTGACCTTTATCTTGCTTTATAGCCTACATGGCTTCCAAACAAGTTTGCTACACATCAAGTTTGGTCAGCATATGTCATTCAAAAGTAAGGTTATTACCTGTGTTTTTTTTTAATTTTAAATAATACTGAAATTGACCTTGTCTAGCAAATACAAATGCAATCGAAAGCCAGGTTTCCTAACAAGCTTGCTTTACACCAATTTTAATCAGAATATCTTATTCTGAACTCAAGTTTTTGCTGGAAATATTCTGTTTCTAACAGAAATGATCTTGACCCAAATACAAAGAATGTAATGCCAAAATTTCTCTCATCATTAGCTACCTACATACCAAGATTCACAGCAATATGTCTGCCCTAACTTACACTAATGAACAGACAATGCCATAGATAGATTTCCAAACTAGAGCTGCTTTTGAGAAAAGCGCATTTTCCCACAACTGCCTAATCAACTGAATTGTTGTGTATGAGTTAACCATGCATCAAAACCTCAAGTGCCTTATCAAACTTAAAGTGCTATGATTATCAAAAACAAATTTCAAGGGCTATAATCCAAAGTGCCTGGGCCGATTTGGCTAGTTATTGAACTTGGTCGAGGACTTATTGGCAAACACATTTTGTTAAAGTTTGGTGAAGATCGGATGAGAAATGTTCGACTCAAGAGTGCGGACAAGACTTGTGACAGACACACAGAGTGGAGTAAATCAATATGTCTCCCACACCACTGTGTAGTGTGAGACATAATAAGCTTGCTACCAAGTTTGATGACAATAGGTTATTAACTGTTTTTGCTGTATGACAATGTGAGTCCTCTATGACCAAGTTTCAATCACTGACACTTCAACTCTGTTGATTAAAAACCCTGCTTAGGTTGAAGATTCATTTGTTTGAAGAAGCCCTTCAGCTGACTTGAGAAAAACTGGTGGTTCTACCAAGGTGCAATAATTTTGGAATGCGACAACAAGTGGTCTTCTTCCAACGTTAAAACTAGAAAGTTGCCATTAAACCTTAACTCTGACAGTGCAACTACAGCTAAAACAAAACAAGTCCGGACTGTAATGTAATTTTAAATTCAGATAGAAGTAAATAACAAAACTTGACAAAAACATCTAATTTTAATATTCTGAACAAGAAATAAATGGATGAAAAACTTCATTGTATCTTTAAGTGTTTTTTCAACATGAAAGAAGCATACGTCTGGAGGTAAATTGCTTTAAGTCTCAACCAGAAATACTGTAGAGTCAAACATGAAAAATATAAAATCAAAGTTTCAATTTATTTTACAAAATGATAAAATTTCATCCACACTAGTACTTGGTGCATTAAATCCATAAGGTATTTCTGAAATTTCAGCTTCATTTATCAATATCATGTTAATATCCTGTTTGCTTATTTTTCCCAAAATTTTACAGAATTTTTACCAGGTAATGTTGCTTTCAAGCTAGCAAAGAAATCGTTAAAATTTTACAATAACCTGTTGACAAATAAATAATTAAAACTCAAAATATTAAGACTTTCTGATGTTTGTAATGAAGAAAGATGTTCTAATCAAAAACATTTTTGACAAAAAATCCAAAAATAACTCAGGTATTTTGGAAAAATTTTGTTTGTTTTGTGTTCAATGTCATTTTTCAATAGTATTTCAGTTATGTAACGGTGGGCAGTTAATCTAACTAGTATTCTGTACTGGTACAAACCTGTTCTCTACATGTAACTGGCAATCTCCCCATATAATCCAGAGGTGGAAGACGAATGTTTTCAGACACAATGATTCTTATCAAATCATCACGGGGAACATATGCCCTGCCCAGGAATCGAACTCATGACCCCACCATCCATACATCTATGCTCTCCCTACTGAGTTTGAAAATTTAGCAATTTTCTAATACTAGTATCACCTTAATGTTCTAAAGAATAATTAATAATATTAATGGTATTGTATGATATACAAAGAATAACTAGATGCTTTTGTAGAAAAGCACATCCCTCCCCAAAAGCATAGTAGTAATAGGCAAGAAGTCAAAATGGGACAAAAGTGAAAATCAAAGAGACACTGATGGTTGGCTTAGTGACTGAAATGCAATTATGGTAATCCTCTAATAGGCATGTCCAATCATCCCATGAAGTTTCAATGTTCCGGGTCAAGTGGTTCTCAAGTCATGGATTTGAACCGTGTTCTTGCCCTGTAACCTTGACCTTTGATAATGTGACCCCAAAATTAATTGCAGTCATATACTCTGTATATATCCAATCATCCTATGAAGTTTCGACATTCTGGATCAAGTGGTTCTCAAGATATTAATCAGAAATGGTTTTCCATGTTCAGGCCCCTGTGACCTTGACCCTTGTTCAAGTGACCCAAAAACAATAGGGGTCATCTACTTAAGTCATATCACCCTATGAAGTTTGAAGGTTCTGGATCAAATGGTTCTCAAGTTAATGATTGGAAAAAGTCTTCCATGTTCTGGCCCCTGTGACACTGACCTTCGATTGAGTAACCCCAAAATCAATAGAAGTCATCTGCTGTGCATGTCCCATCATGCTATGAAGTTTCAACATTCTTAGTCAAGTGGTTCTCAAGATATTGATCAGAAACAGTTTTCCATGTTCATTTCCTGTGACCTATCTACTCTATAAGCCCTATAAACCTTTAAAGTTTGAAGGTTCTAGGTTAAATGGTTCTCCAGTTATTGATCGGAAATATAGTTTGACACACAGATGGATGGACAGACAGGGCAAAAACAGTATGTCTCCTCTAGTAGTCTCGTCTAGAAGGCAAAACCATGAAAACCCTTTAAACAAAAATGTGGATCAAACACTATGCATTTAAATCCTAATCTTAATTTTCTTTCATTTATAAAGTCAAATTCTCATTCAACTTCTCAAAAGCTGTTTGGCCACTGGATTGCATTCCTAGAACATTTGATAACTGTTCACAGACAAGTTCAAAATGTGTCCCTTCCAAGAATAAGTAGCATAACAATAGAATGTGTTCATTTTACTGTAAACAGACTGTGGCACAGTTTCGGTCTGTACTGCAGCACCATTTCCCAGCACTGTGAAAGAAAACTAGTCTATTCCATATTCAGTAAACTCTGATCCCACCTCTGATTTATTTGGCAAATAAGTCACACATTTCGTAGCTGGACATTTTCGCACAACGGCTGGCCAGAATTTGCAGTTAATTGACTAGAGAAAATGTGAACTTTCTGCTGAGATAGCAACTCCATATCCTAAGAGGGAATCGTCAGGTAAACATTTCATCACACATCTGAAAACAAAATTGCTTAAATGTATATTTTTAAGGGAAACAACAGAATTTCATTCTTCTAAACCAGTAACAATTTTTTCCATGTAAGAGACTGACAACTTTTCAGCTTCAAAAAGCTGTAGAGTGCAAATATTTGACATTGATTATTTGATAAACTGTCACAGAGAACACTTTTTCCTGCCCAAAAGCTAACATGCAATCTCTTGATTATTAGTTCAAAATTCTCCCTTTTGTGGAGGTAGGTGTTTCAATCTAACACACTTAACAACTTGAAATACACACCAATACTTGATTTTTTTATTCTGTCTTTTTAAAGTTTACATAATTTTTTTCATGCTGATTGATGGGTTTATGCGTTATTTCATCACAAGCGGGCTGTATTGCTATAAGGTAATGGTACAAGTACAGAGTAAGGTTTATATAGTTTCTTTTATATTACCCTGAATTATATACAGGTCATACACATAATTTGAACAATTACATTACACAATCAAACCATGATATCGCATGCCAAATATCCAAGAAACGTTTGTATAAAATTGTTATAAAATTGGGCCAGTGCTGTTTCTGACAAGAACATTTCTAAAGTTTCCAATATATACATATAGGGAAATAATGACAACTCCGCCTGGTGGCTATCTTATTACCAATCAATAACTGAAAAACATTTTGACCTACAGTGTGTCAAACTTCATTTTATAATTGCATGTGGTCAGCAAGTGACCCCTTATGGAATGGATTTTGATTAAATTTGGCCTGAATACTCCTTAGGAGGTCTTCTACTAAAGTTGTTCAAACGGTTCTGTTTGGTTGCACGTAGTGGCAGCCAGAGCTAAATCTTCAAACAACACCTTGTCCTATACCACTGGTCCGATTTTAAAATAATTTCACACAAATGGTCTTTATGTAACCTTATACTAAGATTGTCCAAATTATTGCAATCTTGGCTGTTAACCAACTGGTCAAAAAATAACAGGGGTCATCTACTGACCCTAGGCAATTATGAAGTTTAACATTTGTTGGCTTAAACGTTCTTCAATTATTGATCACAAACTGTTTTCAGTCTGCAGGTCACAGCCACCCTGACCTTTGACCTACTGACCCGAAAAACGATTGGGGTCATTTGCTGACCATAGGTAATCAGATGGACAACTAGCAACTAGTATAATGCTTTCCCATTGTGTGTGGGGGGGGGGGGGGATGAAAAGCTCCTAAATTAAACACAAGGCTTCATACCAGTCATTCATTCATAATTTATCAATGGTACAGGAGTAGTAGTCTGGACAATTGTTACTCAAAAATTTCCATTGAATGGCTGTAAATGACAATGTGCATATCACTTCTTGGTAGGGAAGCTTCCTGTGAAATTTTGCTGTATTCCGGCCAGGTGTTTCTAAGTAAAATCCCAGGCATGAATGTTGCGACAGACTGACAAAGCAGCATATGTTTGCTCCCCTTAAAATTTTCAGGGACTATAAAAATGGTCTTCCTGTGCTATAAAGCTGGTGTCAAACTTAACTGTTGGTGATATTTTACTAAGTATCAAGAGAATCTTGAAAACAACACTCCAAGAAATTTTATTTACCTGGCACCTGCTAAAGATATCTTCTTGTTGAATTCTGATCTTGAAATGGTTGAGAACTTCGACAACCTGGTCCATAGCTATGCCAAACATCACATTGTAACACATGTCATATCCAGAATATGTCAATCTGACCCACTACCTGTAATGTTTTGAATCTTTTATTTTATATACACTTATTTTAGCTCCTCTGCAATGGAAGTCTGAAATTATTTGAATCACTCCAGGGTTTGCTTCTTGGGAAAACAAATAATTGTGTCACATGAAGGGGTCGTGACATCATAGTGTTCAAACATATGACCTCCATGAGCGGCCAAAACTTTAATCACTAGACCACAACTCCACATACCTCTTGATTATTAGCCTAGTGAAGATTTGTAATTTTATAAAATATTTGGCATAAACATTAACACACTGGGTATGACTAGTCTATCTGTACTTTTATTGTCCAAGTAATGACCACATTGCCCACAAATAATTTAAAGATTACAGTAAAACAGCTCTGTCATGTTTTATCTACCTGTGAGTGTTCTGCAATGGCCCTAGACCAAATCTCGGTTTGGCTCTTTAGTGTTTAAAGCAGACATGTAATCTATGCAGCACAGCAAATATCTGATGACAAAGATCTATTTTTTGGCACAGATGCAACAGTTATTTCATGCTAGTTATCAAATGTTATGTCCTGTAATCTTGAGCAGGAGTCCAGTAAACCCTTACCATATTATAAGGCATTCCACTTGTTAGTGCTATCCCTGTAAATATTTATTTTAAAGTGACAATATAAATTATCTTCAGGTTTAAACTGTTAGTGTCTAGCAGTTATTGAATCATACTGCCGAGCTAAACTTTACATGAAGAATCAGTGGTTTCTTTTAAAAACTATTTTAGTTCTATCTTCAACCTGTTTCATTTCCTAGCTGAAAAATACACTGAGAGAATCTGACAGAAATGGTTCCATTAAAATCAGCCACTCTTTGCAAAAACAACTTCCCCACTTAAACACGAGATGGATGCCAAATGACCTTAGATGAGGTCTTCAGTCAATCATCATTAAAAACACACACTACCTGTGAAACCCAAGACATTCTAATTGGAATTTTCATGTTTTACTAATGGGCAGGCTTTTGGAGTTTTGAAATCTGTGCCCAAACTCATATTTTATAAATTTGGAGCTATGGTGTTTACCTATTAAAACCACGGTCATGGTCAGCATAAGGCTCTGTAATTAAGGCATCTACATCATAACTTCACAACTGCTTCCCCGGTCCCTGTAACATTGCATCTACAATCACCTGTAGTGACTCTGGAGATACTGGCTCACCATCTCAAAAGACTGGAGGAAAACAAATATTTTATTCCAATCTATTATTAACAAGAAACATTGAAATTACAAGAAAATCAGGTTTACAAACTTTGCATCACACCAACAGGTTCTGTTTAAACAAGAGGGCCATCATGGTCCTATATCGGTCACCTAAGTTAAGCTGCTTGCTTGAACCTTTGCTAAAGCTTTAAAAACAAAAGCAAGAGGGTCATTTACCCTAAAGCACTCACTTGAGTACAAGGCTTTAAGTGTGTTAGTATAATGTTATTGAATAAGTACAAAGTTAAGTTTCTTCTATGTTAGCCTATATTATATACATGTCACACACATTTTGAACCTAGGCCAAAAATTTGAACAATTACAGTAGACAGTACAATTCTGATATCAAGTTCTTGCTATTATTGATTCAGAGAAGAAGATTTTCAAAGTTTCTTATATGTAAGCCTATAGTAAGTACATGTCACACACAGGGGCATAGCCATTTTTTGACCTTAGGGCAATAATTTGGACAGGTATGGTAGAGAGTCAAACCCTTATACCACATGCCAAATATCAAAGCTCTAGAGGAAAAGATTTTTGAAGTCTGATAGCTGAAAACCTATTTTTAACCAAAACGACCCATATGTTCAATGAACTGGAACCATTTGAAAAATTTTGAAAGAGGGCTGCCCAGAGGTAATTTATGTAAAGTTTTATCAAAATTCAGTGGTTTTGGAGGAGATGTTGTTTAATGAAATTGTTGATGAAAAGTGACCACATCCTCTGGCGGTCATGTTTATTGACGATTCAGAAAAATTTGAGTACTATTTGTAGAAGGTCACTCAAGGACAATTTGTGTGAAAATACTTTAAAATCGGGCTAATAGTTTTATACAAGAAGATTTTCTAAGGTTTTACTATATACATAATATGTGAAAGGTGACCATGCCCCTGGCAGTCATGTTCTTTTACGAATTGGATTAATTTGAACAATCTTGGTAGAGGATCACACAAGAAGCATTTGTGTAAAATTATTTTAAAATTTGTCTAGCAGCTTCACACTAGTTTCCACTATATATATATATATAGTGAAAAGTTACCATGCCCTCTGGCGGCCATGTTTTTTGAAGTATCAGAATAATTTGAAAAATCTTGGTAGAGGGTCATGCAAGGACCATTGTGATCATTTTCTACACACACTGTCAAGACAAAAGTGAAATTTGAAAAACCTGGAAAAATTGGGGCTACATTTCAAAACACAAACTATCTTTATCAGTTGTAAAATAATTGTATTTCTAACAATTCAGTTTGACTATGCTATGAAGTCAGTATGAAATTTTAATGATTTTCACATAATACTGTTACTCATTTTCACAAGGCAATATAATTACCCCACCCACTTTTTTCCAATGGGACCAGTACTTGCATCAGTCTAAAGATAGCATAACATTATTTCTACAATTAAGATTTTTGAAATACTTTTGTATATATTGTGTCTCAAAACTGCTTCAAAATAAGGGTAAAAAAATTGGGGTCACCGGACATATAAGAGAGATATTCTGTATTTTATCATGAAAGTACCAAAATTTTAGAATATTGGGGTTTGCTGGCAAATAAGCTATAACAACAAATATTTTCATGAAAAAAAAACGCCTAAACAATATGAACATGTGTGCAAAACATAATTTTAAATAACAAAATAGTTCCAAACCATTTACATCGACATTTCATCATAAAAAACAGATGTAATATTACCCCACCCACTTTTTTAAAGTTAAGTATGAATTATATAGCATTGTTAACACTCCAACATGAATATTACTATAACAATCTTCACCAAAGTAAAAAAACAATATTCATGGCTACATAATCCGGAATGAGTTGCATTATGGGGATGATCCGAGCAGTATATCCAGAGTAATGTGCCCCTGATATAGTAAAAATAGCAATATTTACCCATTTTTTACAACTGTATCATTTTTATTTAAAGCAATCTTGAATAAACTTAGAAAATTGTCTAAAATAGACAATGTGTACGGCCATAGGGTCTTGCAAGACCTAGATTTCAGGCATTTTCAGACTAGCAAGTCCAGAGTTATCTGTCCCTGTTATATAAAATGTTGCAATATTTGAAAATTTTTTAACGCTCTAGTTTGAACATTTCACAACAATTTTGATCAGATTTAATGGCAATGTATACGAGCACAAGCTCTTGGAATAACTCGATTTTGGGTATGATCAGACCAGCTTGTCCGGAATTATGTGCTCCTGATATATCACAAAAGCTGTCTGTTAACAGCACACTTGAAGGGGTTTAGGAGATACAGAGCAGACACAAAACTGAAGGCTTTGAGTTGTGACCTTGACCTTGAACCGACATGGGAGACTCATGGGTTCTGCACATTGTCTTGATGAGGTGATTATTTGAACCAAGTTTCATGAAAATCCTTCAACATGTTCAAGGGGTTTAGGAGATACAGAGCGGACACAAAATGTTACGGAAGTAGGGAAGGATGGACAGAGACCATTCCTATAACCCCCACCACTTGTGGCGGGGGAGTTATAAACACCACGACAATAACCATGGAGGAAATGACCTTCAATTCAGCACCTATAAAATTTCATGTTGTGATAATTGCCTGGAAAAACAAGTCCCAGTACTGTACCGTATTATCATTTTCTAACAGATGGTTAACCACCTTAAATATTTCTAACAGGTAGTGAACCACCCCAAGTAATCTAAAATATTTCTAATTGTCACTCAAAAATGTTCTGGTATGTAGGACTCAATGAAAATTATCTTATATCATATATGATAATAAATCACCTTAATGTCCAGAAGTTGTGTTGAGCTACCTTAAATAATTCTTCCTATAGTAAGTTACTGAATTAAACCAACAAGAGCTGTCAGAGGACAGCACGCTCGACTATTCTCAGTGCTTGATAAGCAATGAGTAAAACTTTAACATTACTATAAGTATATTCTAAGTCGAAAAGGGGCCATAATTCAGTCAAAATGCTTGATAGAGTTGCCTCCTCCTTTTTACAGACTGGGATCATGATGGTAAACAAGTATGCAAAATATGAAAACAATATCTCAATGGACTTTGAAAATATTTGGGGTGGTACGCAAACTTTAACATTTATTCAAAGTCGAAAAGGGGCCATAATTCAGTCAAAATGCTCGATAGAGTTGCCTCCTCCTTTTTACAGATTTGGGTCATGATGGTAAACAAGTATGCAAAATATGAAAGCAATATCTCAATGGACTTTGAAAATATTTGGGGTGGTACGCAAACTTTAACATTTATCTAAGTCAAAAAGGGGCCATAATTCAGTCAAAAATGCTTGATAGAGTTACCTCCTCCTTTTCACAGACGGGGGGTCATGATGGTAAACAAGTATGCAAAATATGAAAGCAATACCTCAATGGACTTTGAAAATATTTGGGGTGGTACGCAAACTTTAACATTTATTCTAAGTCGAAAAGGGGCCATAAGTCAGTCAAAATGCTTGACAGAGTTGCCTCCTCTTTTTTACAGACTGGGGTCATGATTGTAAACAAGTATGTAAAATATGAAAGCAATATCTTAATGCACTTTGAAAATATTTGGGGTGGTACGCAAACTTTAACTTTACAATAAGCATATTCTAAGTCGAAAAGGGGCCATAATTCAGTCAAAATGCTTGACAGAGTTGCCTCCTCTTTTTTACAGACTGGGGTCATGATGGTTAACAAGTATGCAAAATATGAAAGCAATATCTTAATGCACTTTGAAAATATTTGGGGTGGTACGCTAAACTTTAACATTTATTCTAAGTCGAAAAGGGGCCATAATTCAGTCAAAATGCTTGACAGATTTGCCTCCTCTTTTTTACAGACTGGGGTCATGATGGTAAACAAGTATGTAAAATATGAAAGCAATATCTTAATGCACTTTGAAAATATTTGGGGTGGTACGCAAACTTTAACATTTGTGTGACGCTCACGCCGGGGCGAGTAGGATAGCTCCCCTATTCTTCGAATAGTCGAGCTAAAAACCTTAGTATCAAAGTATCTTTCAAGTTCAGAACTGACTAGTACTGAAATAAATAAATTTCTTTTTAATTCACTGCACAAGATATTATATTTGAAAATTTCTATTAATTGACTATTTGAGAAAAGTACCTTGGACCTTTCATCAACGAAATTTACCAAAATTCTCTAATATAAAGCAAAGAAAACCTGTAATTTGTTCAGGATAATAATAAACAGTAATGTTCAAATCAAATAAAAGTACATGAATTTGTATACTGGGTATAAATAACTCAAACAGATTTTCTGAAAATCTATTAATAGAACAGTTTTACTTTATGCTAAAATTAGTTAACCACTGGACCAATGAAAAATCAATACTACCTTGTAATGAGGATGTGGAAAATTGCTGGAATCCCAAAATGTGTACAGTAACTAATAAATGGGGATCAAGAAACTGAATTAAAAAAAATAGAGCAAGTCTAAAATTAAATTCCATTGACTAAGATTAGTAACAAAGTACTGGCTTGTTGAATATACCTTTTAATTGTTAAATGTATTGTTTTTAAAAGAAATTTTTATTTTGATGGCAATTTCAATAGATTTAAGAGATAACATTTAGTTTGAAAAGAGATAGATAGAAGATACATCCAAAGAACTACAAAATACATTATAGCTATTTGATACAACATGCAGATTCCTTCACCAATTATAATTTAATTCTGTTAAAATCCCTTTTACCAAGTTAATGTGACTTGTGAATTTTCTTTCTATCTTTTACAATAGCACATCAACTTGGCTGATAGTGATTCTTTTTTTTTTTAATTTGTACTTTATTGAAATCACTCAAAAATCCTAACTGATTACTGAAATACTAAACAGTTGTAAAGTTTCAACATCCAATTTTGAAAAATTTTGATTATTTAAAATACTCACCATTTAAAGTTTACATTTCCCACTCTAAAGACCTGTATGATATAAAGGGAACAACGAATTATTTTCTGTTTTTCTCAGATCACTACCTGTTTACCTGGCATAGGAGGAAAATCACTAGTAGGGTATTCAACAGGTCGAATCTTTTCAAAAAGATAATGTGTATTGACCACTTTCTGTAAAAAGGTCCCCTGTCCTCTTCAACCTGTCAATGGTAAAACCAAATGGCTTCCAAAACCCCCTTTATCCATCCCCCAACTAAAATAAGTTTTCATTTACTAGTATAATCTTTCTATGTATGTTGTTTCGTCAGAATCACCGGATTTTTTCTGCATCCTAAACTCAGTGTTGTCGACCTCTGTAATTGACTTTGTACTTCTGTTCTGTCACCCACTAACATTCATAAAATTTCTTCACTTGACAAATTAATCACCACATATGTATAAACATCAACATATGTGTGAAGTCTGGAGTACATCTGACATTGTACTTATAATATAAAATTCTGGTTCACGTATTTTTTAAGAGTGTCCTGCACAAAGCTCAGCAAAAATTTCTCTCAGAATTGATAATTTATAAATCAATGTTACTTCAAATACTTGTCAATCTGACTGCACATCATTTAACGACCACACATTTACAGTTGACACCTCATCACGAACTCTCACTGGGGCTGCAGTATTGTACTCGCCCTTAGTTCGAACTTTACCAGTTATAAGAAGGGGAAATGTGGTCTGTTCTGCTCTTTATTATTTCCTTAGTATCTGTTCTACCAAGACATTTCTCAAACTGTACTCTACTCATATCTGGTTCTGAAAATAGACATAATCATATCTGGTTCTGAAAATTGACAATCAATACAATTCGCATTGTTACAGAATACTAACTTGATTACTTATAATTAAATATTTTAAAATTATGTATACTAGGTCTTTATTAATTCATTCATAAATCATCATGATAAAACATATTTAAGCACGATGGTCCATTACTCCAGAAAAGATAAAAGAACCTTAAGGCCTCAACAGATATTAAGTTCTAGTTGTACAACACTAATTTAATTATCTCAAAGATGTACTATTTTAAAATAGGTACTGAAAAGAATGTCTGAATGTAACCATTCTTAATAAAAATAATATCCAATGAATTTGATTATGCATGACACAAATGAGCCACGCCATGAGAAAACCAACATAGTGGCTTTGCGACCAGCATGGATCAAGACCAGCCTGTGCATCCACGCAGTCTGATCAGATCAATGATGTTTGCTTTCGAAGTCTAAATTTCAATTAAGAGAAACCATTTCATAGCGAACAGCATGGGCAAGACTGCGCAGATGCTGGTCGGAAAGGCAATATGTTGGTTTTCCTCATGACGCGGCTCAAATCTTACAAAATAGAACATGTCCTAATCTGTAGGTCAAGAAAGATTTACGAAATCAAGGAATAGCATCGTACACACGATAACATTTGGCTGTACATCTTAAATTTAATTGGTGTTGTACAACAAAAACCTACCGTCTGTTGAGGGCTTTAGAATGAACTAAAATAATTAAACAACAATTACGGTACAGTATGATCTACTATCAAATGACAATACAATATATTTTACATGACTCACCACACTTTTGGAATCTGTAAACCATAAATGAACAGGAACAATGCCACACCACTCATGACAACTTCCGCATTCATTCTGGTGCTGTGCTATTTTGTGTTGATGTCGTATGTATTTCCATGTTGTTTTTTTCCAGTATTTATTTTGGAAATTTTATGGAAAATGTAGACAAGCTTTAATTTACTGTCGCCCAGTGGCTGCTTTTAAATTTCTGACTTTTGTAAGCTGCCTTGTCAAGTGGTCCAATTCAATAAGTCCTTCCTTCCTGCCATTCTGGAAACTGGATAAAGTCCTCATGGATCACTAGTGTAGGAATTCCGAATGCTAGACAAAATGTCCTTTTTTACGAACCATATTTAGATCTATAGAAATACTTCACAGCCTGTTCCGGTACTCTCAACAGCTAACAGTTACTGCCTAAAACTGATGGCAAACGTAAAACAAATGACAGACGTTGTGAGACGAAGAATTCGTCAACTTTTAAGCCAAAAAACTGCATCAAGACGACACTTCCGCATTGCGCCAAAACAAACGACCGCTTTACGAAACCGGTGAATGTCGTTAAAAATCCCGCGATAAACTTAAATTTAAAGCCTCAACGAATAGTTTCCTTCTACCTTTTCCATTAAGACGCCGGTTATTGAAGATTCTCTTGGATAGCAAGCAAAAAATAAGTAAAATTCAACACACTTAAATTTTTCGACTTTACGTAAAACGAGACCATTCGCGCATGCGCACAAAATGTATCGAACTAAAACTAATTATACCAAATAAAAGGGAAAATTTTGGGTTTGTTTGATTTCAAATAAAAATTTACAATACTTCATACAATTTTGTTAAAGTTTGCAAGTGTTTGACACATCCATCTAAGAATATGTTTCCCAAGATAATCCCAAATTGTCTTAAAGCTAAACGGAATCTAATACAGGGTGTTTTGAATAGTATGAGTAAATAATAACTAAGTTCCCCGGGGCCCTAAATATAATTGCCGCAATTTCAAAACCGGTCCGCAAATAAACATGTCTACCTTTCTTTTAATTGAAACCAACTTCGAAAACGAATGCTAATAGTAATGAAACGTATCGCTATATTCTTAAAAGTCATCCACGTGAAATAAGAACAGATTGGCCCTCAATATTTACATCGCAAAGCACATACTAAAAGTTGGATTCTCTTTAATAAACGATTTCTTTCCGACTCATGCAAATAAACGTCAATTTTGGACCGAATTACTATCATTATTAACTTATAAGAATCTTTTTTATCAACAAAAAAATTTTATCACGCATTTAGATCAGATAAATAGAAATACCGACATGTTAACAAGTTTCATTAGAAAATTGAGATTTTGAGAAAAAAAGAACATTTGGTGAGGGTATCTACGATTTTCTATCTAAAAAATTAGACAAAAAAAAGTGTCGCTTCATTGTAAATTTTGTATAAGTTTCAACTTTTGATATTTTTTACATTTGCTTTAATCTGAAAAACCCATTCATTGTTGAAATATAAACTGAAATGTGATGCGGGTTTTGGGGTTTATTTTCTTTTAAATGCCACATTCCTGAGAAAAAAAAAATTAATGGCCCTATCTAGAGAATCTGTCTGAAATACCACATTCAAATATGTTCAAACATCAATCTTTTTTTCTAAATATAATTAATTCATTTTGCATTGAAAAACTGCTTTTATAACATGTTATGAATGATTTTGGTAACATGAAGACTAACTTTTGGATGTGATTCGGTAAAAAAAGTCTATATTTCAGCACTTATTTTTGGCTAAAGAACCAAATCAAAGAAATTTGTTTCTTGTGTTTCATTTTTTAAATCCAGCTAAACTATAGACCAATTTTGTGCCTCATATCTAAAATTTTAACTCCGTCCGAACCTATTATTCCACAAGAATACCATACATTTGATTCTTATAAAATCGAAAAGGAAAAAGTGGTGTTGAATAAAAATGGTCATGAAATGCAAGTCAACTGAAGTTGGTACCATAACATCTTGGGTGTGATTTCAAATAAAGTGCAGAAGTCAAAACACTCTAACTTTCGTTTTCGATAAACAACCCCGAAAATGATTGGTAGATATTAGCCCCTGGAACGTACATACCTGTTTTATGTGATCAAATCATTCCCGAGTCAAATAGCCCAAAATTGATTGCCAACGTTTACACCCAAACAAAGAATGGAAACAATTTTATTGGATCATTTAACATTTGCTTCTTTCGACTAACAAACCACGCAAACCAAACGATTTGAACCAATTTTCTCTGCATTATTTATAACCACTAATTAAACTAATTGATATTTTCAAACCCTATGGTCATACTAATTTGTAATATGTTCCGAAAAAGCCAGAGTGCTTGACTACCTTTCGAGTTGTCCAAAGATAAATAGATTTGTCTTAATTTCTGATCAACTAATTTAGAATTGGGGCTTTATAGCTAATTGGCAATGTGTCTTGACTCCCAGGGTCAATACAAATTAAGGAAATATTCTGAAACCAAGTACTCGTGTACTAATTTAAATTGTCCATAAAGAAAAGATTCTAAAATACACGTCGTGGGTAAAAAATTGATGGTGACATGAGCTCATTAGAATAGGGTTGACCCAGGTTTTACTATAATTATAAATACTTAGAAGAGCTATTGCATTACCCTGTCAGGACTAAATTATAATATTCTGACTAAGTGGTTTCACATAAGTTTGAGATAGGGTCCCGACCCTAAGGTACGTAACTAAACGAAATTGGTGCTTAAAGCAAAAATGAATTACAGATTAAAGCCAAAGAGTGGCATTATGCAAAGTACGAATCCTGGGGAAATATAGTAATAGATGTGACAATGATAAATACCTGACATAGTCAGGGGAACTTATTTAAACAAGATGCCGCATTTCTAGACTCTTATCTAGTTACAAGACATTGTCTCAAGAACTCAACAAAAAACCAATCAGTATAGAGTTCAGCAAATTTGAGCAAATTTTATAAATCATGTTATTTAAACATTAGTTTTGCTAACCTGAAATGGTTATGTCTACAAAGAAAAATTTGAACCATGGTATCAACGGCAGGTTTGACAGAGATAAAAATAGGCTCGCACAGCCTGTTTATTTAAAGTTTTTATCAAGACAAAACTTAGCGATTGCTCCAGTTAAAAAAGAACCCTGGCTTAAGCATTATTGGTGAAGTTTATTATTTATTTTACTTATTTCTAAAAATAATCCAAAAACAAACAAAATAAAGTATAAGAACATAAATTTCATTGTAAAGTCATATTATTATAGATTGAAAAATAACATTTAGGATATTTGTTTTACATTTTGCGTTAACACACTGTAGGACTAAAACCTATTTGTTGGAAAACAAAAAATTAAAGCCTTGAAATTGTTGATTGACGGTTTTTTGGTGAGATTTATTTTCTGTTTTTTAAAAGCCAGTCTATGATACACATGAGTGAGAAAAAAAAATACAAATTTAATGGCATCCTATCTAAGATGAACTCGTCTGACCCAGCTTGTGATGTAACCATGGGGTGGAATACCTTATCTTTGATAGATCTTATATAATCTAATGGTCAGTGTGAGTGGATACAGGTGAATAAGAACTGCTTGCTCATTGATAATTCATCCGCACGTTCATGAATGGACTATTTTGTTGTAGCACATAACACCTTTGGATGTGATTCGGAATAAAATAAAGATGCTATGATTGTCAGAAATACACTTTAACTTTGGTAGTGGGATAAACCCGCAACCAAATCAAAGCCTTGAAATGTCTGATGGTTGCGGGTTTTTGGTAGGTTTATTCTCTGTTTAAATGCCAGTCTATGAATATACATGAATGAGAAACAAATACAAATTTAATGTGCCTCATATCTAAGATAAACTCTGCCTGACCTAGCTTGTGATGTAACTTTTGGCTGGAATACCTTATCTTTGATAGATCTTATATAATCTAAATGGTCAGTGCGAGTGGATACAGGTTGAATAAGAACTGCTTGTTCATCGATAATTCATCCGCATTGCTCATGAATGGGACTATTTTTGTGTAGCACATGAACATCCTTTGGATGTGATTTGGAATCAAATAAAGATGCTATGATTGTCAGAAATACACTTTAACTTTGGTAGCGGGATAAACCCGCAACCTAAAACGAAATTTGTTTAGTGATTTGGTAGATAAATTGACCCATTGGAACATAGGTGATTAAACATTTATACCGTGTCTGTTAGGTGTGATTCCTAATGGGCAGTTTGCCGTAGTTCCAAATGACCATTTATCAAATTAGATTGCTAAACGTTTATACAAGACAAAGTTTAATGGATTCCTAACAATTTCATACTTGGATGGCATTAACATTTTCGGTTTTCCAAGACAGGATTAAGTCAGATTTTTATTTTTTTATGCGTTTCTTGTCGCAACATCCAATCGATTTAACTTCAATTTAACTTCTACATTAGTTTATACACACGTAAATATAAACTTTGTATATTTTAAAACTATCTATTGTCAGAATAATTTGTATATTTAATACCTTGCAACGTAACTCATAAGCACAGATAGTCTTGACCCCCCTTTTTCAGGTTTCATTGGGTAAAATTATTGTTGAATTGCTGTTATAATAAATTTGGGTCATTTTTAAACTGATTTGGGTTCAATATGGGGGATGGCTGGGTCCAGCTCCGCACATTAAGTCATATACAAAGTTAAAGTGAACCAGATATTTGATAGAGCAAGTACTCGTTGTAAAACGCTATGTTTAAATTTGGACCAATTAGAAACAAGTTCTAAAAATTTGCACGTCTGCTGGAGAAAAATAGGGAGATGGATGACAGAGAGCTCATTCGGTATCCAGCGGTTGAAGAAGACACATCGAGGGTTCAACTAATAATTTTTCCCATACCCCTTTAGAAGGGGACTATTGCAGTTACCCTGTCAGGGCGGATAAATTAAAAAAAGTTCTTAGACTAAAGAAGAGTACAGAATTTCAATAAGGTTTCGAGCTATAGGGCCAGCGCATAGGAGTTTTACCTTTAAAAGGGAACTGAATGCTATAGACGATAGCATATAAAAGGCTGAGCATCGGGGAAACTGAGACAGAGACCCAAGTTTGGTAATCTACTGAGATAGTAGGAGAGTTCCAGCTTATAGACGGGGCAGCAAATTTTTGGCGAAGTACAGCCAAGGCATCGGGGATAATGTAAATTGAATGCTACATATGATAGCATAAGGCGCTGAGCATCCAGGAGTCAGGGCAATCTATAGAGTTTGAGAGGGCAGAGGCCGAGCATCTATGCGATAGGACTCGTAGTTGTTGATTCAAAGACATTGTCTGACAGGAACTTCAACAAAAAAACCAATCAAAATATAGAGTTTTCCAGCCTATAGGAGTTTGAGCTAATCATTTTTAATTAATAAGAAATGTTAGTTTTTAAACATTAGTGATTTGCCTGATCCCGAAATTGTCTACTCTAATAAAAATCATTTTCGAATCATTGGTACACGGATCATTTAGGCAAAGGGAGCCAGAGGAAATTCTATATATGAGATATTTGGTCTCGCCAGCTCTACGTTTTAACAAAGGACATTCTACATCGTTTGTCAGCTAGTCTAAGACATAGTCACCTTAGCGATTGGACCCAATCCATTGTTCAGGATACTAAAGGCGTAGGCACTTCCCTGGGTCATATAACCAGTATCCTGACATCTATTTTAATTTAATAATTTTTATTGTTAATGTTTCAAGGCAAATATTAATTACAATGGAAATAATTTAGTAGCATTTGCCAATAGATTTGGCCACGAGTTATATCAAAATTAGCTAACGGTACTCACCACAAAATGACATTTAAACGGAATTGTAAACAAAGTCCATAAATATCATTTTAGTTTGGAAACTATACATTGTACAGGCAATATTTTATTTATCGTTATGGCGTAGATCTGTATGCCAATAACGAAAATTATTTTGCGAAAACAACCCCTAGGCCTAAATTAAAATTAAATTTGTTTGACCTTTACCGACCCAGTATTTTTACAGTGGGTAGGTAGGTAGGTAAATAATTTTATTATATTTTAGTTTTTTTTAATGTTTGTTGTCTCAGTAATAATAAAAATTAAAGTCTATTTATTAATACCTATTGCTTGTAGATAATCTCGGAAGATGCTCTGTTAAATGTATACTTGTAATAAACCCCTAGCCCTATTCATGCACACACAATATGGGCACAGACTTAATTTGCACATAAGGCAAAGTTGACCAAGTCTTTGAGTATCTTTCATGTCTGTACTTTTTCTTTATATATATATCAAAAATGTTTTCACTACATCTGCGCTTAAAAGTACAAAACGATATATAGTCGCGAAAATATTTGGCATCTAAACACACTACTGAATTACAGCTTATTTTCAACAAGTGTTTGATGCTTAATTCAATAGATAATAACTTTTTATGAGTTTTAGAAGGTTTTTACAACGGTTATGGCAGTATGCAAGCAAAAGTGATGATTTTTTAGCTTCAAGCTACTTGCACGTATTGGTCATGTTACTAAGAACAGAAACAAGATTGGGTTTCCCCGACATCAGACATTTATTATGCCATTGTCCTGGCAAAAGAAGTATAAGATTTTTATACCTCTTTGTTCTAACATTACAAAATTAAAATATTAAAACTATCTAGCTTGTCATATTTCAAAACATTTACGTTCGTGTCAAATTCTTGAAATTCGGAAACTGAGATTTTCTCACTTCGAACAAATGCATTTCAAAACGATCTCTGATTAAAGACATTTTGAAATCAACAATTAAGTCAGTTCATAATATATTTTCACAGATAATCAAATTTCCCACCACTCGCCTGTCAATTGCCGTAATACTGTCTCTGTTATGAAAGCAGTATTATGTACAAGCAAATTTCAAATATAACACATAGTAGACAAATAATAATCTCATGTACATTACGTTTCCTTTGTAATCAATCATATTTGTTCTTCTTAAATTTCGTTTTCACAGCAGACATTTTTCTTTCAGGGTATTTTAGTAATCACCACCACCTAACTGCATCGATAGTAAAAATAATCACAGTCTAGCCCTTACCGTATTTTCCAAAAATGTTAGGACTAGTTATTTTCACTTTCTCAAGACTTATTTCCCGAAAAATGATTATTTTGTAAAGTGTCCCAAAAATATGGGCACAATAATCATAATCCACCCAATGTTGAAAGCGTAATAAAAAGCGTAAACAATTATCGGTAATTATTCTGTTGATAAACTTAGTCCTTGTCCTTGTTTTCATCATCAATTAACACCCCCCTCAAAGAGCTAAAAGAAGTGTGTAGGTATCATGGCATCTGAAGTGGAGATCAAAGCGTTACAGTTGCCCGAGATTGTCATGAAATATGTCGCGCCATATAACACATCACTGTTTGATCGTACCGCCTCGGTTCTTTGAATTAATCAATAAAAAAGTTTCTTCTTTAATTTCTTAAAGCGAATTCAATATCCTGTATAAACTGACAGGTAAATGTGTCAAACGATAATTGTGGATATCCTACCTCTGTGAGCTATTTTGCCGCACTAACATAAATCTATTTGCCAAAAGTCGTTTTACGCCATGTATTTAAATTGCTGACGCTTTTTCATTAAGATTTTTTTTTCTTTTTTTTTTTTTTTTTTTTTTTTACCTTCTGGTCAAAAGTCTGAACTTTATGCCCATAGAATTTATCATTTATTTACTCTAAGAAAGAAATAAGTAATTTTAAGATCGCACTGTTTGAAATTTTACAAAGAACTAAATTTAAATATGACCGTTTTTATAGAATTTTGCCTACATTCCTGTCGATATCTTATTAAAATCGTTATAGAATTCAAACTATATTACTTCTTAAGTGGTGCTGAAAATATATTGATGCGATAATAACAAAAAACGAATGCACTACGCGCGTTTTTTTTTTTTTGTGTATGTGTAAACAAAAGTAACGTCGAGTGATGGAAATTAGATATTACGATAGCTCGCACGTGCTCGTGGAATGGAAAAGTACCGGCATGACGTTTTGGTTTCTTTACGTTTAACGGGTAAATTAGATACTAGATTTGTAAAATTATGTCCTTTCGTCAGATTGCCTTCCGGTTATAAGCGGTTTGATTGTCGTCTGCATCCTATGGCCTTAGGCAACGTTATCGGCATAGTTGACACGTTTTCGGAATACACGAGATGATAAACAGTCCGCTTTATCGATTTCTACTAGCCGACCGCGGGTTACTTTCTCACTTGCCATAATTATGTACGCATTTGTTAAATAAAATAATCGCCAGTTTCAAGCACCAGAATAAGTTTTTCCCTTTGATAAGAAAATAAAAATATTTTTTTCTCTGGAATGCAATAAAATTATTTGAGTCGGGGCAATTTTTTCGGGTCGGTCGGTAAAGGTCAAACAAACTTAATTTTATCTTAAGCCTTATTTGCGAACAGTAAACAATTGGATGTACATTAAATAAAAGGACTCGAACTTTACGTCGCTAGACATGTGACCGGAAATTCGAGTGGTCTGAGAGTTTTGTCCTTCCACTAATTGCTCTTCTCACTGGCTACGAAAGTTCTAAGTTACGAGATACCTATGTAGTGAGAGAGATCGTTAAGTTATATACACAGAATCTGCCTTACTCTATTAGCTCTTATATCGAATGCATCCGTGCAAACATTGGTTGCAGTTAGATCACCAAATAGCGTGTAGCATTATCATTTACAAAAAGGAAGTTACAATTGGTGCTTTTCAAAATCCAAATTCATTAAAACGCAAGTTAGGGGCTAGGGATTTAAGTTGCATACCTGTAGTATTTTGCGTATCATGCGCAACCCCTAAATATTTGGCTACATGATTGCTATTTCTGTGTTGCGTTTGCTTCAGGAAATGGTTGAAATGCACGTGTCTGATATGCGCGTGTCTGTATAAAGTAGTGGTCGAAATGCACTTTTCTGTATGCAGTAGTGATCGAAAGGCACGTGTCCGCATGCAGTAGTTGAAATGGACGTGTCCGTTGGCATAGTGGTTGAAATGCACGTGTTGTATGCAGTAGTGGTTGAAATGCACGTGTCTGATATGCGCGTGTCTGTATAAAGTAGTGGTCGAAATGCACTTTTCTGTATGCAGTAGTGGTTGAAATGCACGTGTTCGTATGCAGTTGTTTTCTGAAACCGTTGATATTGTGTTGCGATTTGCTATTCTAGTGCTTTGGAGTACCGTACAGTGGCTAACAAAATATAGTGCTGACTGTTTACATGACGATGTCGTTAATATAGTATAGCACCAGTATTAGGCAGGTACTTCTATTCAAAGCAGGCAGGTTCGAACTTTCAGACTTGTAGAATTTTCAAATCGGTTCAATTGTAGCAACAGTTAACTCAGTGAACCATATAGCGGCCATGATAATACGGAAAATCTTTCATTATATTTGCCATACCTATCATACGAAATATTTCTTTACTATTTTAAAACAAATGAGTTTTAAAAATAAGACCTGACATTTAAGAATAGTCGTAGAAATGTAGCGGTATGCGTCACCATGGCAACGGCTGATGAAACGGGTCAAATTGGCAAATGCTGATTTTAAAAACTGATTTTAAACTAAAACGACTGAATACTTTTCAGTAAAACTCGACACACGATATAAGTACATCAGTTCCCATCGCAGTGTTTTATGATGATGAAGATTACTGTCTAAATGACCCAAATTTGGGGCGAACATGCAGAATCACATAGTTGACACGTCCGTACTTATGATTTTGTTATTTAATGATTTCTTCATAAAGTAGACACTAATTTTATAGCGCCATTTGGTGTTACGCCAAAATCTCAGTTGAAACAGATAAAAGAAATGTCATTTGTTAGAATTGTTTCCCAGTCCATTTGTCCTTTCTTTCACATTTGATGACAGCACACTTAAATATAAATCGGTCACTTTAAAATCGAAAATATTTATTTCAGGGGACGCACGCTTCAGTTGAATGGATTAGTCGTATTCTTGTCGAGGGATGGTGTAAAAAGATCACTTCCAGACTAAGATCATTTTACTTGTAACAGTTATCGCTTAATAATCGAATGTTATTCGCATGCCATAATCATAGTAGACTAGCCACAAGACTGATAATGAATATATTTCTGCATTTTTTCACCTTTTTTTTGTCGAACTCAATTTCATAGAGACAAAAGCCAGTCTGTTCTAGACATTTTCACAGAGGAATGATGTTAAAATTATCATATTGGCCATAGGATATAGACTGTCTCAGTTCATTACATTCAATTATAAAAATGTAAAAATGATATGTCATAGTCTAGGAGCTAGTCCATAATCATAGTACAGTATCCACAAAAAAGCGAACGTTTTGCCGGAAATGCACACATGTCAAATAATCTCTCTTTAAAGTTGAGAATAACGAATATCCAACAGTTACAGCCAAAACTGCACATCATAAGTTTGAAATTCCAGTTTTTTTTTTCAGTAATAAGGGCTTGTAAAAATTATTGAATTACCTTCAATATTATATTTGTGCTGAAATCACCCTTTCAATAATTAGAAAACTTTATTTGTATTGTTATACCTTTTGAAAATGTCGATGGCCGCTTAACCCGGGAGTCGAAGATTCGTGTCCAACTGAGGTCACGATCGAGCCTTATCATAAGACACCAGTACTGGTCTTTCCAGGGAGAGGACTCAAGAGTGTACGATCAAATTTACTTCTACTACTACTACTACTGCTACTACTACAACTGCTACTGCTACTGCTGCTGCTGCTGCTGCTGCTACTGCTACTGCTACTGCTACTGCTACTACTGCTACTGCTACTACTATTATTACTGCTGCTGCTGCTGCTACTGCTACTGCTACTGCTACTGCTACTACTGCTACTGCTACTACTATTATTACTGCTGCTGCTGCTACTTCTACTACTACTACTACTGCTACTTCTACGACTACTACTGCTACTGTTACTGCTAGTGCTAGTGCTACTGCTACTGCTGCTACTACTACTGCTACTACTCTGGTACTACTGCTGCTGCTGCTGCTGCTGCTGCTGCTACTGCTACTGCTACTGCTACTGCTACTACTGCTACCACTATTACTACTCTGCTACGGCTGCTGCTGCTACTCCTGCTGCTACTGCTACTGCTACTACTATTACTACTGCTGCTGCTGCTGCTACTACTACTACTTCTACTGCTGCTACTGTTACAGCTACTGCTAGTACTACTGCTACTGCTACTGCTATTACTACTGCTACTACTACTACTGCTACTACTCTGCTACTGCTGCTGCTGCTACTACTACTACTACTACTGCTACTGCTACAGCTACTGCTGCTACTGCTACTGCTACTGCTACTACTGCTACTAATCTGCTACTGCTGCTGCTGTTGCTGCTGCTGCTACTACTACTACTGCTACTGCTACAGCTACTGCTACTACTGCTACTACTCTGCTACTGCTACTACTCTGCTACTGCTGCTGCTGCTGCTGCTACTACTACTACTGCTACTGCTACTGCTACAGCTACTGCTACTACTGCTACTACTACTACTGCTACTACTCTGCTACTGCTTCTGCTGCTGCTGCTGCTGCTGCTACTACTGCTACTGCTACTGCTACTACTGCTATTACTACTACTGCTACTAGTCTGCTGACGCTGCTGCTACTACTGCTACTGCTACTACTACTGCTGCTGCTGCTGCTGCTACTACTACTACTGGTACTACTCTTCTGCTGCTGCTGCTACTGCTACTACTACTGCTAGTACTGCTACTGCTGCTGCTGCTGCGTCTGCTACTACTGCTACTACGGCTACTGCTACTACTGCTACTACTGGGCCTGCTCTGCTGCTGCTGCTACTGCTACCGCTTCTGCTACTACTGCTGCTGCTGCTGCTACTGCTATTACTACTACTGCTCCTGCTACTGCTGCTACTACTACTACTCTATACAAAATGATTAATGTCAAATGCTAAATTTTATACAAACTAATTCTTATAGTCAAACGAAAAATGGTAATTCTCAAATTATTGAGCTTTACACATATATGATCAGTTTTCTTTTCAACTAATGAATGTCACTTTACTCCTTTGAAAAAAATCTACCTGCCAGATTTGAAGCAATAATATGTTGCACCTATTATGGGGACATGGAACCGTAGCTTTTTGCTGTAAAATGCTTACTAAAATATCACACAGAGCGATGAACAATGAGTATATAAAGAATGCATTCATCCACTGATATTTTCAGCTATTTACTCAGCAATAAGCATTTAGCGTTTATTGTTTTAACAATTAGCATTTACCATTGACAATTACCGTTTGACAGCCAATATATGATTCAAGCATTTGGTAAAAAGCATTTTTCATTAACGATTTGCCAATTAGAAAAGAGCATCGACCTTCCACATGCACATATAGCATTTGGTACGTTACATTATGAAAGGCCAGTGTACCATGGTAATGGCCAGTTGATAAATGTTCAATAATCAATGATAAATTCAACTACTTAATCCGAGATGGCATTTTTAATGCTAAATGCCAAATACTTAATGCTCAATATTACATACATTGCATTTATTATTACATATTTGTCATTTTTTGCATTATGTAATTGGAATATAGCATTAAAATATTTGCTATTTAGCATTTGGCAATTAGCATCGTGCATCGGCTTTTCATTGTAATATATATCACTCGTTTCCGAAATATTCTTCATAAGGTATTTGGCAATTGACAATTAGCATGGCGAACGGGACTTCCATTGCAAGATAAGCAACACTTCCGTAGATAGGTCAGATGTTGTTATTGAGACACGGCTTTGGATAGGTTGAACAAATGTAGGAAACCCGTTAGATTCAGTGAGGCATAAGCTGACTGGATTAAAAGGTAATAATTATGATAGAGTCAGATTCAAGCAATACAATGTTTTATGTGAAACTTGGAATACTAGTATTTTACAAGTGTTTGACTGAATGCCTGACTTTTCAATTTGGCCTTTGCTAGACGTCTAGTAATAACACTCTATGGCGGGGTAGGGGTAAGGAAATGGGTGAATGATGATATGGGAATCTAAGACAAAAATAGTAAAAAAAAAATTAAGGGGGGAACTGGGAGGGGGCTGGGCAGTAAATTTGTAGGGATGGAAAGGGAGAGTTAGGGAATATTGTCGGTAGTGATGATGATGATGAGTTACTATGGCCTTGATTGTAAAATTCAAACAAAGAAATAGAACCCATGATCAATTAATAGGTATTCATTCGTTTTCTACTACTGCACGGTACAAAACACAGGAACGATGATAGGTTAATTGGCTGCGGGCATATAATTAATAATACGAACAGGTTGAAGTCTCCCTTGTGCACGCCTTTATATGAACAAGCGTTATCAAAGTCGGTGGAATTTCGTATTACTCGCATGTCCATCAATTTATGACTGGTTGCCTTGCAACATATCAGGGTTCGATCCTTCGGTGGCAAGGCCATTTCATGTCGCATTTATCAAACATTTCCCTTTTACAAACATATATCTTGTTGCAGCTTTTACTTAAACGAATCAGACTGGACTGGGCTGGGCTAGTATAAAGCCTTCATTTTTTTGACAGGTCAATTGTCTTTTTAGCTCACCTGTCACAAAGTGACAAGGTGAGCTTTTGTGATCGCGCGGTGTCCGTCGTCCGTCGTCCGTCCGTGCGTCAGTGCGTCCGTGCGTCCGTGCGTCCGTAAACTTTTGCTTGTGACCACTCTAGAGGTCACATTTTTCATGGGATCTTTATGAAAGTTGGTCAGAATGTTCATCTTGATGATATCTAGGTCAAGTTCGAAACTGGGTCACGTGCCATCAAAAACTAGGTCAGTAGGTCTAAAAATAGAAAAACCTTGTGACCTCTCTAGAGGCCATGTATTTCACAAGATCTTCATGAAAATTGGTCAGAATGTTCACCTTGATGATATCTAGGTCAAGTTCGAAACTGGGTCACGTGGGGTCAAAAACTAGGTCAGTAGGTCTAAAAATAGAAAAACCTTGTGACCTCTCTAGAGGCCATATTTTTCATGAGATCTTCATGAATATTGGTCAGAATGTTTATCTTGATGATATCTAGGTCAAGTTCGAAACTGGGTCACGTAGGGTCAAAAACTAGGTCATTAGGTCTAAAAATAGAAAAACCTTGTGACCTCTCTAGAGGCCATATTTCTCAATGCGTCTTCATGAAAATTGGTCAGAATGTTCATCTTGATGATATCTAGGTCAAGTTCGAAACTGGGTCACGTGGGGTTAAAAACTAGGTCAGTAGATCTAAAAATAGTAAAACCTTGTGACCTCTCTAGAGGCCATATTTTTCATGAGATCTTCATGAATATTGGTCAGAATGTTCACCTTGATGATATCTAGGTCAAGTTCGAAACTGGGTCATGTGGGGTCAAAAACTAGGTCAGTAGATCTAAAAATAGAAAAACCTTGTGACCTCTCTAGTGGCCATATTTCTCAATGGATCTTCATGAAAATTGGTCAGAATGTTCACCTTGATGATATCTAGGTCGAGTTTGAAACTGGGTCATGTGCGGTCAAAAACTAGGTCAGTAGGTCTAAAAATAGGAAAACCTTGTGACCTCTCTAGAGGCGATATTTTTCAATGGATCTTCATGAAAATTGGTCAGAATGTTTACCTTGAAGATATCTAGGTCAAGTTCAAAACTGGGTCACGTGGGGTTAAAAACTAGGTCAGTAGATCTAAAAATAGAAAAACCTTGTGACCTCTCTAGAGGCCATATTTTTCATGAGATCTTCATGAAAATTGGTGAGAATGTTCACCTTGATGATATCTAGGTCAAGTTTAAAAGTGGGTCACGTGCCTTCAAAAACTAGGTCATTAGGTCAAATAATAGAAAAACCTTGTGACCTCTCTAGAGGCCATGTTTTTCAATGGATCTTCATGAAAATTGGTCAGAATTTTTTATTGATGATATCTAGGTCACATGTGCTCAAAAACTAGGTCACTATGTCAAATAATAGAAATAACGATGTCATACTCAGTTGAACACTGGGTCATGTGGAGATAGGTGAGCGATTCAGGACCATCATGGTCCTCTTGTTTAAAATTAGTATCGTGTATGAAAGTCATTGGCGACTATGTTATGATTTTTAAATTGAATTATTTCGAGCAATCGAAATAAGATTTCATGTGATCGAAATAAGACATCGTGAATTCGAAAAAGGATCCCGTGCGTTCGAGATAAGATATTGGTGCTCGAGATAAAATGTCGTAGTGTTAGCTTAGACCTAAAACAATTCTAAGTACCTTGGCGATTACCGCGTCGAGGCCCAAACCTTTAAATATCAAATCAATTACATTGAAAAACAAACATCAGTTCAGAACAGTATTACGGTGCCCCTAAAGTGACATGTTACACACTTTTTTTCCAATTAGGTAATGTGAGACTTTTTTTATTTCGTTTAAACGAAATCATTTCGTTTAAACGAAATAAGTTATTTCGTTTAAACGAAATAAAAAAAAGTCTCACATTACCTAATTGGAAAAAAAGTGTGTAACATGTCACTTTAGGGGCACCGTACAGTATGTAATTTCTAAACGCTTTCAATAGTCCACACAGTGCATACTCTGGCATGCACGTACACACTTGATCTTATCTCAGGTTGTTATGACCCCTGAACATACCTTAGTTATTTCTTTCGTTATTTGCTGTGTGGTGTTACTACAAATAACGGTGGGCGCGACATGTAACGTAAAGGTGCGACATACAGCGGCAGATGATGGACTTGACATTTAATAGTGTTGCGACATTAAGCGGTGTTGTGACATTTGACTGGGGACATTCGTATGCTATCAACAGAATTCTAGTTTTGTTTGTGCAGAAGCCCCTATAAAAACAGTAACCCTCTTTAAAAGAACACGCGATAATGGATAATGTCACGATGTTTCAACGGTAACTTAATTTTCTAACCGGTCTGTCATTCTCTATCAAATGCCTTACATTGAGCATGACCGTCAGATGCGGGTTTCAAGCCCGACATTCATTTCTTGCTATGAAAAATTAAATTTCAACTGCCGAGCCTGGCATTCCAGCTCTATAATCTTTTTGTTCAGTCAAATAAAAATTGATGATAGTGGCCGTGCTCGGTTTTCGTTTTTCACTATATAAATACGAATGCTCTAATCCTAGAGCCATCGTCTCACACATTACGGAAAAAATGTGGATACGGTCTATTCTATATTTAAAGTTGCTTTTTAGAAATCAGCCTCAATATCTTAAATCATACAAATGAATTACTAGTAACAACTGTCTGAGGAGGGGGAAAGTACTAGTAAATCTTCAGACCAGAATGATATTGATGAAATAATTGATCAGTTCCTGGAAGATAATGAACAAGAGTCTTCCAATGATGAATCTGATGAGGATTTTCTCCAAGAACTTGGGGATTTTTTTCCAATCTCAAGCAGAAACAGAGGAGAAGACATCTGATATTCTTGCAACATTGGCAAATGACTGCTTGAAAGCACCCATAGATAAGGACAAGCTTCAAAAATTGCATTTAAAATATTTGAGACCAGAAAACATCGAATACGTTCAGACCCCTAAGGTGGGCAATAATTTATGGAGACAGTTAGATGCGGGGGCAAAGTCCATCGGTATTCAAATCGAAAAACCATTTCCCAGTTGTCAACAGTTCTTGTACCAATAATTCGTGCACTTCAATGACTCCATCAAATCCAGCAGCACCGCAAAAGATAAAGGAATATGTTGGGGACGCCACTTTTATGAATAAGAAATCAACAGGTGGTCAGTGGGATATACAACCATATTAACAACCTAGAGCTTAATGCTGTTTTATTAGCATTGCAGTCTTTTTGTAAAGATTGCAGGATATTCACATCAGAATACGATCAGATAATACAGTCACAGTTATTTGCATAAACAAACAAGGGTCAAGTAAATCAAAGCTTAATGACATAACCCCGGGAAATATGGCTGTTTGCTATAGAGAGGAAGATATGGTTATCTGCGGAACATGTAAAGGGCTCTGACAATGTGCAGGCAGACCAGGACTCACGAAAGTTTAACTTAGACACAGAAAGGAAGTTAGATGAACATGTGTTCAAATCTATTATACTGTTTTCAGTACACCAGATACTGATCTTTTTGCAAATAGACTGAATTGTCAAGCGTCTAGATATTATTCATGAAGGACAGACCCAAATGCTGTTGCAGTAGATGCAATTTTGCAGTCTTGGTCAAATGAACTAAACTATCTTTTTTCCTGTTTTCAACGTGATAGGGCAGGTATTACAGAAAATACAACAAGAACAAGCAGATGCAATAATTGTTGCACCAGCATGGCCAACACAAGTTTGGGTCCCGCAAATGATAAAAATGTGCATAACATGCCCACTTATGTAACCAGTCAGAGACAACCTACTCATGTTACCGGACAAAATATGCAATCATCCATCAAAGAAACTACATTTAGCAGTTTTTCGAGTCTCGGGAGAAGCTCAAAGCCAAAGGCTTATCAAACAATGTTACTGACATTTTTCAATCGTGGAAAAGTACCATAAAAACTCAGTATGGGAATTATTTCAGAGGATGGGTGTATTTTTGTTGTGAACGGAATACCATCCCTTTTCGCCACATGTGAACAATGGTTTAGAATTCTTAGCTAGTTTGTATCATTGTGGATTAGCTTATAGTGCCAATAATACTGCAAGATCAGCCATCAGTTCATTTGTCATGACAGATGGTCTAAATTACCCTGTGGGTCAACATACTTTGGTAAAAAGATTTATGAGAGGGGTTTTCTTGTTACGACCTGCCTTGCCCAGGTATAGTGTTACATGGGATGTAAAAAGAGTTCTTAGTTACCTTGAAAATGTAAGTGTTGAGAATACATTGTAATTTGAAACAGCTTACAATGAATGTTGTTATGTTATTATGTTTATTGTCTGGATAAAAACTGCAATCTTTGCACTTAATTGATATGAATATTGAATTTTCAGATTCATATGTAAAAATAAGGTACGGAGATCTTTTGAAACAATCCAGGCCTAATTATCATTATAAGCGAATTAATGTTTAAGGAATATCCAGTTAAAACATTGTGTATTGTTTCTCTTCTTCGGCAGTATCTCAATGAGACAATACCACTTAGAGTGAATAAACAATCACTGTTAATACGTTTTTGCAAACCGCATAAAAAGTATCTCAAGATACTATTGGACGATGGGTGAAAGAAATCTTAAAACTTGCAGGGATACATGTTTCTATATTCAGGCTGCACAGCTGTAGATCAACATCAGTTTCTCAGGCGAATAGAACAAGGTTGCCATTGGCAACAATATTGAGAACACAAGGGTGGTCAAGGGAGTGCACATTTAGGAAGTTTTATGATAGGCCAGTTACTAATGGCACTTCATTTGCTGAAGCTGCGTTATCTAGAACTCAGATCTGTTTACCTTCAACTTGATAAATTGCTTATCCAGGATTTATTTACTCAGGTGGCAGTCAAAGACTGTTGAAAATTTTACAGATCTTCCTAATAGGTCACAGTACAGATTCGTGCATGTAAGAGGCATTATGCTTCACTGATAACAGTATAATGATGTAAATAAACTTGAATATTCCAAGTATATGTCAATTATTTCTAAGTTTTAATTGTAGTCCCATAATTTGCAGTTGTAACTGGATGGTCTCTAAAATTCTCACGTGACTTTCTCAGTATACATGTGTGATTGAAGTGGAATTAATAAATTATACGAAATTTATTGATGTATGATTATGATTCCATGAAATTACACATGATAATGAGACAGTTACGTGCCCAGCCCTTCCCAGCCCGTTCAATGCCCCCAGATTTAACAAACTATCTTTCAATTTTCTTGTCGAGCTTACGACCAACCTGACAACACACAGAAAACAAGTTCTAAAGTATTTACCAAACATAACTTTCATATTGCATTTTGCAATTATTTTTTTGATCCAGATATGATTAAATAGATCTATACATTTTATATTATCAATAGTATGTGAAGAAAACTAAACTGCATTATAAATATAAATTATAATGGATCTTCTTAAGCGTAAGAATAATATAGACGCTTGATTTGATCACGTGATCGATTCTGAAACCGACACTTGTTTTGATCATGTGACCTATTCTGAAATCCAATAACTAGTTTCAATACGCTCAAAAAAAATGTGTTCATGATTCTGCGTGAAAATAGCAACTACTAAGGAATTGCAACGCCACTGATAAGCCGATAGATTATTGATTTTTTCATCGCCGTGCCTCGACACTGTTGTGACTGTGTATTATGGAGATCCTTTAATCAGTTTGCGGTGATCAGTACCGTTTATCAGTAGGCGAATCTATAAATATGCGGCAACATCCTATAGATCCCTATTCGCAATCTGTTAAAATATCTTTTCTGTGCAGGTGTTATTTCTAAAATATTATTTCAGAAAATACAGTGCTGAAATGAAATACTTTTCGCATGTCTAAGAAAATATTTTCAAGAGATATGCTATTTATAAAAATTAATACTATATAAAAAATAAAATAAAAAACAGTGTTTTACTTGAAATAGAATAGGTAGAAAAAATTCATTACTTATTCGTCAGTTTGAATTTATGACTTATTTGGTTCGGGGGGTGTGGAGGGGTTGGGGAATTAAGTTGACAGTTTGATTTTTTTTGTAATTATTATCTAATCTAATAATCGTCAGGAGATTTTTTCTCTCATTGTTCGAATTCGTAAAATCAACTATGAACAGATTACTTCTGTTTTACACCAACTATTAAGAACATTTTAAAGCTTAAAGGCATATTTATGTACTTGGTCGGACCGTCCTTATTCGTGATATTATATTATGTATAAAATTTTATATTTTGATCTCGAAATCAGCTGTAAATCGTTAATCAAAATGTCTTGTCCACAGAAGTTGCATAAAAATGAATTGAATTTCAGATAGTTACTAAAATTTAATACACAATTGCACGGTGCATATCCATATCGGCGGACTCTTTGCGAAATATGCTTTATCGGCGGTTTCTTGCGTCGGCACCGGCTATTCTTTGCTATAAACAGGTTGGCAGTTATAAAAAGTCAGATAAACACACCAAATTAATTAAGCTATAATGTTTCCAGATAGTCATTAGCCTAGAAGCCTAGAGCCTCTCTGTACGTAATGCAGAGAGCCTGCCTGTGCATCAAAAAAACAAAAAACAAAACAAAACAAAACTGGTATGCAGAGAGACCGCCGGTGCCACGACAAAACCGAAAGTAATTCCATTCACATTTCGGCCTATTTATCTTTATTATTTGGAAGAATATTGATAAATGAATACAAGTAGTGCGCTTGGTATGTATGATATCAAAGCAAAAACTGGTTAAAGACTGTGGAAAAAGTCGGGCTAGTGTTCCATGTCAGTACACCATCAACAAATTTCATCGAGTTGCGAGCAAAATCGCTGATAATTAAAAAGTAAACACTATAAAACATAGAAAAGACAATCTTATGTTCCGTGCTCTACTTATTTTTGAGCAGCATACCTATGATCATGGATGGCAGCTCGATTTTTCGCCTCCCATACCAACCTGGGCACTGTTTATAGCAAAAAATAGCCGGTGCCGACGCAAAGAAACCTACGATATAGCAGATTTCGCAAATAGTGCGTCAATATGGATATGTAAGTTGTGAATTGGAGAGAGCATCCTGAATATACATGTCATCTAGGGAAGGTTTGAATCCATAGAGATGTTGTCAAAAGTTATGGCATCAGAATCTTGCGGGCATGCAGTAATTTCAATAGCAACCACCACTCCACCGCAAATAAGGGGAGATATTTTTTTACTTTTTCCTGAAATCCGACCTCACTATAGGGCCAATAGAAACGCGCTTATTCTGGAAAAGTACATCATTTTCCAAACTGAACATTTGCCCGATTCTTTAGTCTAACGATCAGAACATTATGTATATGACGTGTTTAACATATAATGTTCGGGAAATCCTTGAAAAAGGACCGAAGAAAAAATTCATTCCCAGATTTTTATATTAAAAAACGCCATATACGCTGATCAAACTGGTATTTATCTGCAGGAAAATTATCGTTTAACGTTAAAAGTGCGCTAAATACTGTTACAATTGCGCGTACATAAACGTATTTCATCATTTTCAGACCGAGTAATTTTTGCTATGGGAGGTAATCCACCATTACGCGATGATAACTTGCCACAGGTGCCCGTTATATTTTGGCCTCATTTTCTTGGTAAATATCCCTGCAGATGTACATTTATGTTACCAGTTTAATGTATTTCATCTATCTGAGGGTGCAAATGGTTTCTGATAGTGATATTCGAAGGCAGAACCACCAGAAATCTTGTTCTTTTTCCACGGGCGTTTCGTATCCTAATTTACTCGAACCTAACTGTATACGCCAGTTCGGTAGGTTCATTGATATGACGAATCACGGTTTTCATAGTGTTTAATGTATTTCTTATATTATGATATTGATAGTTTGAAATACAGGTGTATATTAAATAACCTAAAACTGAAACAGACAATGTTATTTTGATCAACAAACATAACAAACAATATGAATAATAATATCATCATATATCATGTATGTTTTAAAGAAAACAGTTACGAGGTAGATCTATAAAAATATTTTTACAGGTGTTTGTGTGTTAACTAATGACGACTCCTTATTAAAATGATGTTTATTTGTAACAAAAAACATTCCTGACTTTTTTAATTGATAAGTATTGTACACATTAGAAAACATAGCCTAGATTTTTCAATGTCAGTTCAAGGAAATCCTGTTCCTTTAAACTTTCACATATTGGAATATTTTGACTTTCTTTCCAAACTTGCATAAAGTGTTACAAAGCTTGCCTGTTTCTGTTAGACTGTCAAGAACACATGATGTCAGGACATAGGGTGCAAACAGAAGTATTGAAGAAATTGAAATACATTGTATAGCTTTATCTTTTTCATTTTATCAAACCTGGCAATGAAAGGTTTTTGTTTGTCGATGAACAACTGCTATTGAACAAGACTAGATTTTTTATCTTTACCTTTTGAACAAAATATAGAAGTGTATTGAACACAAAGTTAATAAATTTTATTGTTGTGCACTGTTAAAGTTGTGACCACTCCATTTCTTGCCACACACAAGTGCATAACATATTGCCTGCATGTACTTCCCTGACATGAATGGGTTACATCAAGTCTTGTAACTGCAAAGCATTGCCCCCATCAGTCCTCTCAGTACTTTGATTCTCCCTGTGACATATATACATGTAATTCTACCCTTTATCTTCATAATTCTTCATCATACCAAATTGTTTTGTTTTGATATTCAAATACATTTCTTCCACTATATAAGTCTACTTTTATTTCATAAAGGTATCACTTATAAATACACATGCAAGAAGTATTTTTTTTTTTAATTTTCATAATATTACTTTAAAATTATTACTGTTCTACGGGTTTTATTTTTCATAATATTACTTTAAAATTATTACTGTTTTATTAAGTGTACTATTGACTGGATCAAGAGAATTAGCAATAATAATGATTACAATAATAAGAAAATGTAGTTACTGTTATTAGCCTATAGAATAAGACATTAACCAATTTTGTTACTCTCGACCAGATCGTATTGACAGTATGGCATGAATTCCCATGAGTATCATTTATTTTATAGGGAACTGTTCACCTTAGGAAACTTTCGAGAATCTGAGAAAATTTTAGGGGCAAGGAAGTTCAGCCCATGTCCTTGAGTGACGATTTATCTATATTTTAAGAGAACTATTTTTATTTTTTATTACTTTCGGTTTGTACCAGAATTCATTAATTTTGCTTATGTAAATGATGTATTTGACCAATCTGTATAAATATGGAGACAGATTGTGTATTGTCGGACTAAGCTGAAGGGGACGCTCTTCCCTAAAGCTGTTCGGTTGTCAATTTATTTATAACATATATAACGCGCTTCTACTACACATCTACAGAATACATGGTCATGCTGAATAAGCATAGTTAGAAGTGTGATATTTAAGAAATACTAAATTCCCAAACGTGGTTTATCGTAGAATAACCCGAGTTTTGAGTTCTTATGCGTAAGAATATATCACGAAGGCCGTAGTCCTGAGTGATATTGTTTCGCATAAGAACGAAAAATTCGGGTTATTCTACGATAAATCACACTTGGGAACTTATTATTTCGATTCTAACACGACGTACTAGTACCAACAGTGTTAGAAAAAATGGTAACTACTTCTTACGACCGTGCTACGCACCTGGATCGGATGACGTCATTGCACGCGAGTGGTTTATTGCAGAATAACCCGAGATAGATTTTGCTCTAGATGTATGTAGGTTATTTGCTGGTCGTGTTAGAATTTCATATAATGTTTGCCGTTACCATATTTCATTATTAGTTTTTCATTAGACCGAAAGTAAATGAACCAGATAAGAAAACTACCTGTATGTATATGTAGCTACGAATAAAAAAAAAGCACTTTCTACGGGACATAATATGAGGCAGTGTTTTTTCATATTGAATTTATTCAACGAGTTGAATAAAATGATAAAATGCGAGGCTCTGCCTGGCATTTTATCCGTTTTATAAATCCAATGTGGAAAGTCGCAAAATGTAGAATATTCTTTTTATCACACGTTAGCTTGTACGGTTGAAACATGAAACAAAATTGTACTTTCTTTAACTATTATAAACAAGTCAATTTGATCAACGTCTCACATACTATAAATGACGTCGACGTCAATGAAGGATATTTGTTGGTTTTGAGTGAATATGGAATATATCTCAAGAGAAGTGAGCAAATTTCAAATATTTTCACGAGCGAGTAGCGCGAGTGAAAATGCGAAAAAGTTTTCACTTCGAGGTGAGATATATTCCATATTCACGAAAAAAAAAAAAATTTTTATTTCATGCTTAATTACATTGGGATTTACATTTAACAATAAATTTAAGTCTCAGCGCAGGAAACAGACGCGCTTAAACAGACATGACGCCAGACGTGTTAAGACGTTAGAAAGACGCACACACATAAGTTCCATCTTTTTTGCTGCATAACGTTATGAAATTCTCATTAAGTAAAATAATTTAAATCGAGAAATATACTAATAAAAGTACAATTTTAATGTTTTAAGCAAATAATTTAAAATTCATACAAAATGTGCAAGAAGAGCGGCATTCACAGTGAGTGATATGCAGTGAGTGATATGGATTATATTTCATTGATAAAACAGTCAGTTAGCATAAAATAAATGTAATGTAGAATAAATAAATTTATTCTGTAAGCAAGCCCATTAAAAAGTGAACATTCGTTGTGAAAGTGCAGAAACAACGATGCTCAAGTCTGAGACACGGTACTGAAAAGTCGAAACATAGAGGATGAAAACATGAAAACTACGATGGTGAAACTTTAAAGTTTGTCGTAATTTCGACATCTTAACCTAGAGGTAAATGTACAGAACCTTTCACAATTGGAGTTTCAACTTTTTGTGCACCCCCCCCCCCCCCCCTCACCCCCATGAGTGGTGGGGGCATATAGATTTGCGCTTGTCAGTCCGTCCGTCCGTCCTTCCGAGAATGTTGTGTCGCGCCTAGCTCCAAAAGAATTGACCTAGAGTCACAAAACTTTACAGGAATGTTGGTCTGCATGTGTAGTTGTACACCTGGTGTTTCGCGTCCGGATTCATTCAGTCTTGTAGGAGTTATGGCCCCTGACTTTGAAAAAGTTGGTCATTTTAGTGTTGTGTCGCGCCTAGCTCCAAAAGTATTTGACCTAGAGTCACAAAACTTTACAGGAATGTTGGTCAGCATGTGTAGTTGTGCACCTGGGGTTTCGCGTCCGGATTCATTCAGACGTGTAGGAGTTATGGCCCTTGACTTAGTAAAAAACTGGTCTTTTTAATGTTTCGTCGCGCGTAGCTCCGAAAATATTTTAACTACAGTCATTATTTCACTACACAAGACCAGACTTCTGTTCCAGACTTACTCAAAACAAAAAAAGTTCGTGAAACATGTATGTTAAAATGTACTTGACCTAGAATCATAATATTTGTTTATTTGTTTTGGTTTTACGGCGCACCAACACAGTATAGGTTATATGGCGCCAAACACGATTACAAATTTTGTTTTCACATCTCATTTACATCGAAACCTAGAATCATAAAACATTAAAGAATTTTTTTATAGCCTATGAAGTGTTCTCTTTAGGATTTTACTCAGCTTGGCCAGAATTAGGCCAACTAAGTTAAAAATACACATAAGGTTCTTAAAAGTTTGCGTTGCAAACATCTTAAAAATTGTTTAACTGAGTCATTAAACCATGTTACAGTGGCAGGAGTGGGGCCACCTGTATCCTATGGACACACATCTAGTTTTAATATAGGGTTTTATATTACGCATCCCGACTTTACTTTTCAACGTATCTGATGGAATAAGGTCACAAAATTTAATTTCATTGGAATTAAACACATTGAATAGTTACGATCATTAACAAATTCTGTGTATTTACCATATATGTACTATATATGTGACAATGTGTAAACATTAAAAAAATAAAATGATTTTTTTTCGGCGTTCATGCGAAATGAACGGCAGAATATGACCGGCAAATCCATGAATCGCACTATGTTTAATTTGCCGATCCTATTTAGTCGTTCATTTCGCATGAACACCGAAACAAAATAGTTTCATTTCATATATTTACATTATATTTCCTTTCCATTTGTAAACTATATAATATTATGAACTGCATATAATTTGTAGCATTTAACATTAAAATCAGCTTCCCGTCCATTCTGTTCACCAGACTGAACTAACTGCGACGTCATCTAAGGAACGTTCTCCCTGACTATACGCGGACGTCGTCAAATCAACGGTCGGTTATCACTGAACAGCGTCTTTACTTTCGCGCCTTTTATTTTGCTGTTCATACGTCAAAAGAATAGGGTGAATGTAAATATATTTATGTATTATCTACTACGACTACTATAATACTGAGAGGAGATTACACGCGGAGGCTCACCCAGTAAATTATTAATGGCTTCTTAAAATTAAAGCCAGGATTTGCGGGATTTGTAACCCTCTCTCTCAAAATAATTATTATACCACCACAAAACGAAGTTTGGGGTGTATATAGGAGTGAGCTTGTCAGTCGGTCCGTTGGTTTTCATGGTTTCCGGACGATAACTAATGAAAGTCTTTAATTTTTGGTACAAGGATGTAACATCAGAAAATACAGCTAGGCCAAGTTCGGCTTTGGGGTCAGTATGTCAAAGGTCAAAGTCACAGTAACTCGGAATAGTTAAACGGTTTCCGGATGATAACTTGAAAACGCTTGGGTCTAGGATCATAATTTTTGTACACAGATGTAACCTGAAAAAAATACAGGTCAAGTTCGACTTTGGGGTCAGTAGGTCCAAGGTCACAGTGACCCTGAACAGTAAAACAGTTTCAGGATGATAACCTGAGAACGTTTAGGCCTAGGATCATAAAATTTTGTACACAGGTGTAACATCACGAAATACAGGTCAAGTTCGACTTTGAGGTCTGTAAGTCAAAGGTCAAGGTCACAGTGACGCGGAACAATTATATGGTTTCTGGTTGATAACTATTCTGTCTAGAATCATTTTTGTACACGGATGTAACATGCTAAAATACAAGTCAAGTTCGACTTTAAAGTTAGTAGGTCAAAGGTCAAGGTCACAATGACACGGAACAGTTAAACAGTTTCCAGATAAACACAACTGACATAATAACATAGAAAACTCGAAACGTCCCTAATAATATGTGTCTCTTAAGGAGGAGGAATGTTCTTTTTATTCTCTAAGTTCAACAACACTTATCGTGTCACAGTTTCGGCATGTTACAATTATACTATGCTTATTAACATCATAACACAGATTGATAGGTTCTTTCAATCCAGCATCTTTGGCCACCAACTCTCCAAGACATTTTCCATCACTGCTGAACATCACGATATTGTTGGAGTGATATCCACAGAGTAATACGATTCCATCGTCGGATACACAGACACCTCGGGTGTATTTTAGTCCACTACTACGTAGTTCCCTCCTTATCGTACCGTCGTTGTTTAAACAGACAGCACCATCACTGTTATCTGTCACGAGAACGCTATCACCACTGGCAGCCAAATGTTGAGTGTATGCTTTAAATATCGGCTTAACATCCCTATTCTTGTCAATTGACTTAACAAGGTTTCCTGTAGTACTGTACACGTTAACACCATCTCTTCTAGATGTCCACAGCTCTCCCATACAAAATGTAAGTCCAAACTGGCTCCCATGAACTATATCTACACATCTCGTTTTAGACAAGGTATTACTAACATCTATGAACTGGATGGTGTTGTTGCTCATTTTGACAGCTACTTCGTTCTTACTAATGAAACATATGCCCCTTGGACTTGCGGCTAGGTCACAGCTGTCCTTCAGCTTGTAGTTACTGTCTAGCCTCTTAACGTTTCCATTATAATAGTCAGTCAGCAGGATTGTACCATCCTGATGTTGGCAGACATCAGAAATAAAACATGTAGTTTTGTCAGTTCCCAGTTTGACATTGACCTCTTTCTTCGACTTCATTTTGTATTGCTTTGGCTTTGATGGTTTTCTATCCTCACTTCCTTCACGCACCTGTCCAAACGCAACTGCCGTCATTACGGAGGTTACTAAATCTGTGTTTTCTGTAAAACAAATTGATTTTGTTCCATTTGATTCACTGTTGGAATGTAACTTGTTGGCATCGGTTAAATTCATCTTCACCAGCTTCATCTGAATGAACTGTTGTCCTGCGTCCAAATTATGAACTAATTGCATTTGTTCTAACGTTTTCTCCAAATTTTGTATCATGTTAGTTGATACATTAATATCAAACTCAAGTTCTTCTTTCGTCTTGGCATATATTTTGTCTACAGAGTCAGAAGTCTCCTTCTTCAGTTTAAGGATATGTTCTATCAGGCTTGTCTTAACGTCTTCCAGCTTGTCTTGTATGACGTTTCTTTGCTCTTCGAGAGAAACTATATTCTTCTTTTGCTTTACGACCACAGTTTTAATCGTTTCTAGCGCGTTCTTGGTTTCATCTAGCACTCGATGAATCTCAGTTTGATTAACACACGATTCCAACTTGTCCTCTATTTTGTTAACGTCGTCACATGATCTAAAATTAATTCAAAATATATACATCAACAAGAGCTGTCCGTAACACAGCGCGCTCCACTATTCGGGGATTTGACCATAAAATGAATATATGTCTGAATAAGAGACCTCTACTTTAAAAGGAAGGTACATCAAGGGGCATAATTCCATCAAATACACAAATCTGAAAATCTGAGTTATTAGGATTGTTACAACACATGCAAATGATGATGATAAAGATATATTTTAAGTTTCAAGTCATTATCTTATATGGTACCAAATTTATGTCCAGAAAACAAACTTTGTAAAGAATTTAAGTATAAAAGGGGCATAATTTGGTCAAAAATACAAATCAGAGTTATGGGGATTGTTACCACAAATGAAGATGATGTTTGTATACTGGACAATGTTTATGTACATTTACAGTAAGATATAAGCAACAGTAACAAAGATATGACAGAAAAACAAAGGTTGCCGAAAAACTTTAACCTTAAAAATAACCTAAGTGTAAGACCTTGGTGACCTTGACCTTGGGTATAATGGGCTCAGCCCCTACACATATTTTGTTTGTATACTGGACAATGTTTATGTAAAGTTACAGTAAGATATAAGCAACAGTAACAAAGATATGACAGAAACACAAAGGTTGCCGAAAAACTTTAACCTTAAAAATAACCTAAGTATAACGCCCTGGTACCTTGACCTTGGGTATAATGGGTTCAGCCCCTACGCATACTTTGTTTGTATACTGGACAATGTTCATGTGAAGTTACAGTAAGATATAAGCAATAGTAACAAAGATATGACAGAAAAACACAGGTTGCCGAAAAACTTTAACCTTAAAAATTACCTAAGTATAATACCTTGGTGACCTTGACCTTAGGTATAATGGGCTCAGCCCCTACACATACTTTGTATACTGGACAATATTTATGTGAAGTTACAGTAAGATATAAGCAACAGTAACAAAGATATGACAGAAAATCAAAGGTTGCCAAAAAACTTTAACCTTAAAAATAACCTAATTATAACAGCTTGGTGACCTTGACCTTGGATATAATGGGCTCAGCCGCTACACATACTTTGTTTGTATACTGTACAATGTTTATGTGAAGTTACAGTAAGATATAAGCAATAGTAACAAAGATATGACAGAAAAACAAAGGTTGCCGAAAAACTTTAACCTTAAAAATAATCTGAGTGTAACACCTTGGTGACCTTGACCTTAGGTATAATAGGCTCAGCCCCTAAACATATATTGTTTTTATACTGGACAATGTTTATGTGAAGTTACAGTAAGATACAAGCAATAGTAACAAAGATATGACAGAAAAACAAAGGTTGCCGAAAACTTTAACCAAGAAGGGTCACGCCGACGCCGACGCCGGGGCGAGTAGTATAGCCCCCCTATTCTCCGAATAGTGGAGCTAAAAATGGATTAGTCCTATCAAATAAATATGTTTATAGCAAGCAATCAAAAAGCAAAACTACTATTTCATGTAATATATTCAAACACGATGGAAGTTTATATAAAGGCGTAATAATCATTCCACGCAATCGGTAACTGTTTAGGGCTGTTAAAGCATATGGTGAATTACGGAGAGAAAAAGGCGTCTGACTCTGAATCTTCGTCTCCCTCTCTGCAATAGCTTGACCCCCATTAGCTGAATTAAGGACTTTGATGGGTTTAAAATTATCTCCCTTATTAAATTATGTCCAAGATAATAAATTGTAAGTAGGTCCCATTATTTTGAATCCTCTGCCTTTCATGATCGCATTTTTGCCTATGACATGTCTCACTTATAAGTTATGAGATATCTTGCATGTTTGTTAAATTAAATGTCTGGAATGTCAAAATTAGACACTTGAGTCTTTATAGAATATGTAGTTGAAGGCATTTTTAAATCAACTGTCATGATGATCAATAACTTAACTTCATTTACATCATATTGTTACAAATAACATAGCGATAACAACAGATTAAAATGAAAATGAGATAACTGGCCAAAGTCTCCCCTTAAACCCAACACAAACCATAGCATTGCTATTCTGCAAGTATTCGTTTTAACAGACTAAAGTGAAAATAAAGACGTTACCTATGTTCTGTGGCTATACACATAGTACAATACACCATATCATGTGCTTCACAATACATCTCAATGTCTCTATCCGGATGATAACGGCATTTTGTCTTGGCAACAAAAGAACTCTGTTTGGCATTATCTTTATCAAGTAGTATATGCGCTCTTGTAGCTTTGAGCCGACCATGATGCTTTGTGCACATTGCACATAAATATTCTTGACATTCTTGACAATACTTGATGGCCTCTATTCTCTCATTGTCTTCACTGCAAGGTGTACAAATTAACTCAAAGTCCGCATCCGAGCCATCTTTTAAAGACGGTAAATCACCTCCTTCAGCCATTCTGTAGATATATGAAACTGTGAATAATTCGAGTTAGACAATATGTAGACAAAAGGGAGTCAATTTAGTTTAGATCTACATACATACATGTTGTGGCTAGTAAAGTGATTAATTATGATGGAATATTTATACTTTAAATCAATCGTTAGCTTGCTAGCGCACGGACGATATTATTTTTGCATTGAAAGTATCGACGAATACAACGTTAGTCAAATGCTTTTGTATGTATTGTTTATCTGAACAACGGCATAACATAAAATGATAAATGTTACATATTCTTTATTTTTTGCCTAAAATGTTCTACGTACCAACTCAAATTTGCGCCTTGGTAACTAGATAATTTGACATTGCATCTCAAAGATTCGACTTAATAATATATAACTCGAAATAACGGCTTTTTAATTAAAACGACATTTTGACTTACTTGACTTACGCTAGACTTACTACCTTTTTGCTTACTTATTACCATACGACTGCGTAAAATTATAAAAAAAGCTCCGTAATATGACGAAATAAGTTGCACACCGCCGCAATATTCTAAGAGCAATAGCTTCCAGATGCTATCAAGAGCTGTCAAATGGCAACGCACTCTGCTATTTGAAGCCATTCCAGCTAACACTAGCTGACATACAAAATCAAACATTTACTAAAAGAAAAAAACAGGCATAATCTTTCCAGAATTGTGTCTTGATAGTTATATGTAACTTGCAAAGTGCGGTCGTCTCATGATGCCAAACACGTATGACGGATCAAACACATTAAGAAGCATGCTGGTAAGCAACCGTAAAATGATTTTAACAAAATTCCTTTTTTTTTCAAAGATGCACAATTTAACAAAATCAATGCAGCTTGCACTGTAGATTCACATTAATAATAAAGGCACGTTTTATAATTAAGTTTGAAAGCTTTAGACCTAGTAGTTTTTGAGAAACCTGCTTACAAGCAAAACTTTAATCAAAATTTATAAGCTGAAAAGGGGCTTCACTGTGACAAAATAAAAGCTAGTGTTACGGTATTTTACCTGCACTGTCAGGTAATTATATCATGTGGGAAGTTAGAAAGCACTAGACCAGGTAGTTTAGAGAAATCTGCTTACTTTAAAAGAAAGAAAAAAAAACAAGCAAATTCGATGAATTGGTATCCCCGCCTAAAGGGTTTGTGGGGAGGAATGGCATTTTAAAGTTATTTTAAAATCCCGCAATCAATGACAAACTTATGGTCCGGACAAAGAAATCTGGACGGATGCACTGACGCACGGACGCACATACACCGAACAGCCATTTAGACAACTATGTCTTCGCTCCCTTACGGGCTCGACAATAACAATATGTTTACAGCGGCTTCGACAACAACAAAAATATATTTTTTAGATATCTTGAAATAAATGCTGTATTTCTTAGGAAGGCTTTAAGAGATTTGTTTGCTGTTTTTTCTACTTTTTATCATGAAAATCGAAAAGCGTTTGTCATGCTTTTAATCCAGGTAAACTGTCTCGATTATAAATATCTATATTTTGAAGTCATCATTCACTACTTCAGCTATTGCGCTATTGGTTACGGCGACGGGAAAAAGTCTTTATTGCCGCGGCGGCCCGGGGTTTGATTCCCGACGCGGTCATCTTCATTTTCTTGTTTTGGAACTTTTAAAGTTCTAATGTTCATAATATGACCAAACAACTTGAAAGAAATATGATTTTTTTTAGCCAAGTCTGTAGGCATGCTACTTTAAACTAAGATTTTAAAGAGTATACGGCGATGGCCCTACCGGGACACCATAAGTTTTGAACCGTGACGGGTATATGCTTATGCAAAATAATGAGATCTTGTAGATCTATTAAAAAGTTAAAGTTTGTAAACATATTCCATGTACTGTAGTAACTGTTCTGGCTATCATAATTTAAGTGACGCTATTTTTATATTTACATATTGATCTAGATATTGCTGCATTTAGGCCTATGTTTCGATTTCAACAAACAGACAAAACCAGGCCAGGGTATTAAGGAGATGTCACGGCTGAGATAGTTTAGCATTATTACAATACACAGTCGGTATTGAAATTGTGTTTCCAATACATGTGCTCATTAGATAAATCCTCAATATCTATGTGAAAATAAGGGATGTGTTTTGTATGATTGCAACACTGTGAGTTGCTCTAATTACTGACAAATGACTGAAACAATAGGAATTCGTACGAGAGATGGATAGACAAAACGACAGTGAGGTAACAATATATTCTTTTATTGTTTTAATGTATGAGTCGTAAGCTACAATAAAGAATACCCATTTTATGAAAATCAAACTGGAAGTTAGAAATAACAGAAAAAAATTAATTAGGTCATGAGTCATCATATACCTGTCAAAATTTCTCATTAGTTTTCACGAGCTGTCAAAATTACTTTTATCTCTCTATTCTGCAAATGCATTGTTTTTGAAAGTATCTTGGACGGACATTGTAGTGTGTAACTTACTTTACATTCCACATTAATATTTGTGCTTGAAATTGCTTTATTGAGCTCACCGACGTCACATATGAATGTCTATTGTTTTACTTTACTGTCTGTTACAAAGGTATCAAATCTCAATATTAAGATGTAAGAACTGTTCCTTTCTGGTAGACAATGGAAACTATTTGGTTGAATCATAATATAACAGTTTTTGGAAAGAACTGAATATTCTTTGGTTTTTAGTTATTCACCGGAAATTCAAAAAGTGACATCACCTTAAAGGACAGTTGGAAGCATTTTTTTTTTTGGGGGGGGGGGGGGGGGGGGGGGGGGGGTGAGGCACACATGATGAAAATCAGCTAAAATTGACTCACTGTAAAAAAATGGCTAAGATAATTAGGCTACCATAATCGGTCAAATTACTGCCCCCCCCCCCCCCCTCCCCCCTCTCCCACCCCCACCCTATTATCATTTAAAATTTCATAAAAAGTCATTATCGAGTATCCATGCCTTTGTGAATTAATGCAATATAGATCTAGATATACTACATAAACTGAAATAACTAGTTCAAAGTGTAAAACAAATGTTAATGTACCTTTTTCAAAACGTTTGATTTCTTCTAGTTTCGGTTTTGACAGCTAAACCGGTGCGATGTGTGAATATTCCTCTTGTGTTAACTCCCATTATATTATATGTTCGTCTTTAACTCCATGTGGGAAAGAATATTTAAATTAAGGGCAAACATATTTACGAACTAAAACTCACATAGATCTAAATGCAAAAATAACGTCTATAAACACCTTATAGACCACTATTACTTATTGATGAAATACAATTTATTGACGTTTACGACATGTTATATACATGCATTTTGTCTCTATCAGCGAATGTCCAGCTTAGGAATTCATGATACGGCAACGGCCCTACCGGGACACCACAAGTTTTTATATTTTCATTTTTCAATTCCGTTTTTGCACGAAATTATGAAACGCCCTGATACATGGTTGCAATTAACAGTAGGCCCTATATGATTTTTAATTTATAGGTGCACGCGTTTATATGCAGGTGCACGCTAAAATAAGCGTTCACGCGAGACAATTTATACACGCATGCATAATCTTTTACATGCGCATGCGTAAATATATGCAGGCGAACGAACACATGAACGACCACATAAATATACGCGTACATCTTTTTTTTTTTTTTTTGGCCTACTGCTAATATTTCTAAGCTTGGTCTTTAATGTGAACTGCTTTGAAAAAGATCAAGGTATGCACTGCATTTGGCAGGTGACGGTAATCTCATTCCTTCGCCGTACTATATACTCAAATGTTTGGACAAACAGTGCTACAAAACGGACTCTTTTACGCTCCGGGTCCGCCAATTGTTTTCATTTAAATAGATGAATAAATGGTAGAAATTCCATCATTGTTCTTACTCGATATTTAATCCATGTTCAATCACTCTTTCTGCGTAAGGCAACGTGTGGTAAAGCTACGGCCATTGTGGTTTATAAAATAGAACATTCAATGTATAGTACTGAGGTTAGCAGTACATGTACTTGAACTGGCACTTACTTTCAATCGTTGTATTTTGGTGTTTCAAAATAGTTTTGTCTAAATCCAGTTTGACAGCAAATAATTGCACATGTACGTATGAACAGGAAGTTCGTATCATTCGTTCCTGGTATGAACGAGCTCAATAAAACTGTTCTTTAAAGCATGTGTATGTGATTGTATGGCCTATATTTGTTTTATGGCAAGAGTGATCGACAGTTCTGTTAATGCAATAGCCAGTAATGCTACCTCTGCTCTCACTTATATAACTGACTTGGTGAGCTCTTGCTTTATATCAATTCACATTATTATAATTATTATACTAACTATCTGGTACTACTCGGATACATCAAACTGATTTCTATGGAAAACTGTACTTCATCCGACGGTGGCAGAGCAGATTTTCTGTATAAAACTGCATTTTGGCATTACCACCGAATATTTGATGTTAATCATCAACTTCATGGCCGATCATTTTTTTCCGACAATGCAAAACGGCTGTCCACAACGGGCACCCATTTTTTCGGCAAAGCTAAGTTTCACTTGTTCACGCCGTTGCATCGCTTCCTTTTCATTTCGTCAATGCAGAATATTGTCTCTGTATCATCCATCTCCGTTTCTAAAGTGTGGAAAACGTTACTCAATGTCTGTAGTTCGATTAGTTTTCGCTGGGTTTTAAGTCACAATAGCATAGCATAGTTCGCCCGTCTAGGATTTATTTCAGATAACATCATTACTTTCACGGGTGGTAAACGCGCAACCCAATTCCCGCCGGGAATACGCTTAAAATGGGTTGCGCGACTTCCGGTGCTGGTGTTGCGCGTAAAAATAGACGAAATTGAGATATGTGAAGTCATGATTTTGCTTCGTATGAGACAAGAATATTTTTTCTCGAAAAAAGGAAAATGCTATTCGACACAAGTATGATGATACATCGTATATATAAAATATCTGGTTTGTAATTTATGATTCGGCTCTATTATCACAAAAACTCTGGCGGCACGAAGTGTGAAAAAAGTATGAAATCAACAAAAATGGAAGTTTCTGACCTCATATACTTAATCTGAGGACATCTGATGCTTTTTATGATAACTCAACTGTTATATAGTAACGAATATCAAAATTATTTGCTTCAAATCCTGCTTACAGGGACATAATTGACAAAAAAAATCATCGGGAATGGTGTTGCGCACCGGGAATGGAGTTGCTCGTATACATCATAAATGTATATAATGTATACGCGCAACTCCATTCCCAGGGCGCAACCCCATTCCCGATTGTTTTTTTGCCAATCTTTCCCCCCTAAAGCAACATTTCGTTCAAGTGTATGTAATATTCATGACTGTTATACACGTGTTTGATCATTAGAAGCGTCACATTTCCAGAAAGAAGGCACAAGAGTTAGAAAATTTGCATTTTTATGATTCCAAACTTTTCTGACAGACCGAGCCAGCAGAGTTTTCATGATATCAGGGCTGATTCTTAAATTAATAATTTCGCATTTCAAACATATGATCTTTATTCATTTTTGTGTCGAATAGCATTTTGCTTTTTTCGAAAACACTCATAAATGTGTCATTATTTACAAAAACAAAAACCCACCTACCTCGATTTTGTATATATTGATGCGCAACACCAGCACCGGAAGTCGCGCAACCCATTTTAAGCGTATTCCCAATGGGAATAGGATTGCACGTTTACCACCCGTGACTTTGGAAGAATCACAGATCTTCTACAAAGCAGCAGAATGGATTGAATGAATGCCGCTCCAAGCGCTGAGTGCGACTCGAACCAAAGTTGAAGTTATGATTATTGACAATTGAATGGAAGTCAGGGATCTTATTACCCACTCTACAAGAACTTTCACATGAGATAGCGTGTGCGACTATTTCGATGCTGGATAGTGAAATAGGGCACCTGTAAGGAAGCTGGAGCAGTCACTGGAGTGTTTAACAACTCCATTGTTGATGACGATAATGGAGAATAGTTTAAGTCTGCGTCAAATGTATTTATAAATAACATAGTCAAATTGAAACGATATCAAAACATTAATCGTGTGGTAAATAATGTAGAACAACTATTCTAAGTTTGAGTCAAATCTATTTAGTAATAACAAATCTATTTAGTAATAACTTGTATAGAACAAAAATGCATCACAACAGTTAATGAAAACTGAAACTCTAAGTAAAACGGGAGCTTAAATCATAAAATATGGGTGCCAGAGTTATAGACCCTGTGTCATATGATGTGGGTGATGATACGGAACAACCATATTAAGTCTGAAACAAATCAATTTAGTAACGCCAAAGATATGATGGAAAAGTATTTTAAAAAAACTGAAATTCTAAGAAAAAAGGGGGCATACATCATGACATATTTCTGCAAGACTTGTGAACGGTTAAGTGAAAAAAAAATTATGTTCTGAATCAAATCCATTAATTTATAACAAAGATATAGTAAATGTGCATCAAAAATTCTATGTGAAAATATGGCTTCATGAAACTTTGGTATAAGAAAATTTTAAATTGGCCCTTGTGTCAGATGATGATGTTGAACAATTACTTTATACTTCAAGTTTCAATCAAATCCCTTTTCAGTAACAGAGATATAGCGAAATGCATTAAAAATACCTAAAATTCTTAGTAAATAGGGGAGATAATTCATGAAAATTAGTGCCAGAATTATGGACATTATGTCAAATTATGTGGGTGATGATGTGGAACAACTACTTTAAGTTTGAATCAATCCATTAGGTAACAAGTTAGACAGAGAAAAAGCACTAAACTGATAGGTAAACTGGAGGAATAATTCAAGAAATATTGGTGCAAGAGTTATTGCCCTTGTGCCATATGATGTGGGTAATGACAAGGAATAACCATTTTAAGTGTCAAACAAATCCATCAAGTAAATACAGAGATAAGTGCATCAAAACTGAAACAAAGGTGCAGATGAGGATGCAGACGCTTGGGCAAGTAAGACAGCTCTCCATATACTTTGTATACTTTCAGTAGAGCCAACAACAGAAGCCACAGACTTTATCATTTATTCTTTTAGTTACCGAGAACAAATAAATAGTTACACAGATTGATCAAAACGAATTGTCACTGGTTCCATGTTGCATTTATCTATAGTTACATTATTATATTATAACATTATAACTAGATCTATCAAGGTATCATTAACAGGTACATTTTCACATATTAATATATTGTTCAGAACAGTGAAAGGACCTGTTGGCTGTAATCCTTTTCACATACTTCGCTACCAGTATTGTAACAGTAACTAGAATTCAAGTGCACTAAGATTTTTTTCAAGTTTTATTTTTTCCATATGACTGTGCAAGTTGTATTTACAAAATAATATATAGCTGAACCATGTTTTAACATACCGAAACAATACATGTAATGAGGTTGCATGCTTGTGGAATAATTTCACCAGGGCATGGCCCCCCTCCCCCCTCTCTCCAATGTGACATATAACTAATTGGTATTTTGAGATATATTAAAACATGGTTCAGATAATTCTTCTTTGTAAACAGCTAGATGAAGTAGGGAAGCACTTTTTCATGTTTTATGTCTAGCATCAAATATAGCAGGCTGATGTGACGTCAACGTGTAACTGTGTGTTAACAGAGTAAAATACAGGAGGTAACACGCTAACTTATAATTTCCAATTTCTTCAAGTTCACATAATTATGTTCTCCAAATATATCAATGATTTGTTGATTCTTTATGGTAAACATGAGCGTTGATTAGGGCAGGAGCAGATCTACAGATTGCGTGGTCACGAGTTCCATCCCCAGGCAAGGCACGTGTTTTCCGTGACAATTTGATAAGACATTATATAAGATATTATTTTGTTCATGAGGCGAATTTGGCATTTACTTGCGGAGAACAAGTTTGCACTGATACAGAATCCAGGATCACTGGTTAGGTTAACTGCCCGCTGTTACATAACTGAACTACTGTTGAAAAAGGGCACGGATTAAAACGCAGACGAATAACGCAGACAATATAGATATAGAGGGAAAACGCAGACGGGTAGTGTGAAAACGCAGACAATATACAACATATAGGAGAAACTATAACGCAGCTGATGCAATGCATTTCAACAGGTTATTATCAAAGTAAATTAGACATTTTGAACTGGTATTTACCAAAATAAAGAACTACAAATATAAAATGTATTCTATACTTATTTGGCATAAACGTCAATTTTACATAGGTCTTATTTTTGCTTTTTAATTAGATACTCGATATTGTGTAGAGTTATTAAGAAATTAAATCAATAAGTTAGCGGTAAACATAAAAGATTTCAGCATTTCTTTAATTCTTACAACTTCCTTGATAAATTAGAACGTCATTTCAAAAGAAGGACATGTTTATCATAATTTATTCCTTAACTGCATTTCAGATCAGAAGACCAGAACATCTCTTTTCGAAGTCATTAAATTCAATAGTATAATGTTAACAGATCAAGCAACAAACTTGTTGTATTATTATTATTATTGATGCCTTTGATCACCCAATAATTACAATATACATAACTGGCTTATTTTCATAACCTCTAAACTCGTATTGAGTAACTTTCTTTACCGAAGCTTTTGTAAAGTTTTGCAACCTGATAATTAATGCAAATATATATGTCATGCATTTCTATTTTCATTTATAACTGAAAAAATAACACGTTGATATTGACTTGAATATTCATATATTTGTACGCACGTGCTTAAAAATTATTATTTTATCAGTGATTCGTATGAATTGGATTCATTTGTGTTCCGCATTTTGTTTAAACATAACATAATAATGAATAACGTATGGAATGAACAGCAGCCGTGATCATATATAATCACAAAAATGCGCTAATCCTTTTATCACCTCATTAAAGAACGGAGACGATCGAAACACAGTGGCACGCGTTTGTGTCTCGATCATTTTATGTCTGTCATAAAAGAGCTATACCGGTAATATCAAAGAAATATAGGTTTTGACTGATTAAAAATGTAATAGCGCTCGACTTTTTTGACTTGACAAAAATGATAATAAATTAATAAAAAGAAATAAGAAAGAAGCGGAAAATGAATAGTATAGTCTATAGGATACCCACTCTACATATCGTCGCAGAAGTCATGGTTATGATGTTTTAACTATGGCGATGATGATTATGACGATGATGATACTTAGAAAATGCCGATAGTCCGCAGACAATAAAGTTTGAATTACGTATGTGAGATGAAAACGCAGACACTGTATTATTGGCTATTATAAGTTAGGAAACGCAGATAAATACGTTTATTTAAAGAAAATGCAGACGACAGAGTCGTAGTATGTATGTGAAAACGCAGACACCATATAACGCAGACAATATAGTTTGGCGGTTGTATGTTAGAAAACGCAGACAATTATAGTTATATAGGGAAAACGCAGACGATAGAGTATGTTCATATATAGGTAAGTAGGCAAGTGCGTAAGTAAATGTTTAATGTAAGTTAGAAAACGCAAACGATATAGTTACATAGTGAAAACGCAGACGATATGCATAGAGTATGTGCATATAGGAGAGATCGTGTTTGTAAACAAATCCATTGTATTTTCTATTTTTATAACTGATAAGACAAAGACCGTGTGGGCAGACGCCGAGCGTCCATGTTTTTTGTAAACAGTGATGTTTTTCTAACGACTTAAACTTTCTTAAAACACAAATAATATCAATAATTTTTTGATCAATGGAAAGTGTATAAAACAAGCAATTTATTGATTACTTTTGATTATAATTTCGAAATTAAATGGATTAATTATGAACGCTTAACTTACAGTGTTTTTTCTAAAAGTTTGGAGGATCGCTACGCCGCTATTAAAATCTTATGTCATTTAAAACGGTTGTTCATTTTAAAAAGATATTTAAATGGGAAAATATGAAAATCGTAAGCATTTCAAAACTTTTTGAGTTTTTAAAATCCATAAATGAACAAAAACGTTATTAAAAATTAAAAATTCAGATCCCATACACAAACGATGTTAAAACATTTGTTTTACCCACCACCAGATAAACAGGTATTTATGCGTGACGTCATGGCGATCACTCCTATATAAGTAAGTAAGTAAGAGAGTAAGTAAATGTTTTTATGTAATTTAGAAAACGTAGGCGATATAGTTACATAGTGAAAACGCAGACGATAGAGTGTGTGCATATATAAGTAAGTAAGTAAATGTTTTTATGCAAGTTAGAAAACGCAGACAATATAGTTACATAGTGAAAACGCAGACGATAGGCCTAGACTATGTGCATATATAAATAAGTAAGTAAGTAAGTAAGTAAGTAAGTAAGTAAGTAAGTGAGTGAGTGAGTGAGTAAATGTTTTTATGTATGTTAGAAAACGCAGACGATATAGTTACATAGTGAAAACGCAGACGATAGAGTATGTGCATATATAAGTAAGTACCGGTAAGTAAGCAAATGTTATTATGTATGTTAGAAAACGCAGACAATATAGTTACATAGTGAAAACGTATGCAGACGATAGAGTATGTTCATATATAGGTAAGTAGGTAAGTGCGTAAGTAAATGTTATATGTTCAAACATAGGCCTGTGTTAGATCTATTAAAAATTCATATTTCATGTTTTGTTGTTTCTTTTTTTTTAAAAATAAATGCTAGATTTCTATTTATTTTTGCATTTTCTGCAAGTTCATTTGATTAATATTTGTACATTCAAACATAGGCCTGTGTTAGATCTATTAAAAATTCATATTTCATGTTTTGTTCTTTCTTTTTTTTTAAACAAATGCTAGATTTCTATTTTATTTTTGCGTTCGAAATACAATATAGCCTACAACGTTGCTTCAGGAGAAAACGAAGTCCATGTCCAAATTGCCCCCTTAAAAATAATTTTTTAATTCCCTCGAATCTTTGTATGTCTAATTATCTTTTCTCAGTTAATATATAAACAAATGAATTAATAATTTTATCGATTATTATCATTTTGTTGAACTTCCTTTGTAAAAACACCTCTTTCATGCAATTAAATATTGTTTTATTAGCCTGTCTGCGTTTTCCAAAAAGTCGTCTGCGTTTTTCCTCTATAACTATATGGTCTGCGTTATTCGTCTGCGTTTTATACAGGCCCGTTGAAAAATGCTGTTAAACAAAAAACAAATTAGGATGCGAACATTCATACCAGGATATTATGGTAGTACCTGATGGTATATCATGCATTACACAGGAGTTACCCTTATAGCAAATACCCTTATTCACAAAATGGAAGGCTCAATTTTTTTACCTCGACTTGTGACCTTGACCTTGAGCTGACACATAAGTTCTGGACATTGTCTTGATGAGGTGATCATTTGACCCAAGTTTCATGAAAAATCCTTCAAGGGATTTAGGAGATACAGAGCGTACACAAAATGAGAGGCTCAAACTTTTGACCTATGAGTTGTGACCTTGACCTTGAGCCAACATGGTTGACTCATGAGTTCTGCACATCATCTTGATGAGGTGATCTTTTGACAAAAGTTTCATGAAAATCCTTCAAGGGATTTAGGAGATACAGAGTGGATACAAAATGGAAGGCTCAAACCTTTGACCTATGAGTTGTGACCTTGACCTTGAGTCAACATGACTGACTCATGAGTTCTGCACATCATCTTGATAAGGTGATCATTTGACCCAAGTTTCGTGGAAATCCTTTAAGGGGTTTAGGAGATACAGAGCAGACACAAAGTGTTATGGATGAATAGACGGACGGACAGAGACCATTCCTATAACCGCCCACCACTTGTGGCTGGTGATTAACTATCCAAACTGTTTGGGCTGTGATTGTGTCACTCATGAAGCCAGATCCTACACATCTGCCATATGCATGTTCTACAGATGTCTTCACAATTTATGTACTGTACCCTACAGATGTCTTCACAATTTATGTACTGTACCTCCAAGAAGCAACAACAGAAATAAACAGTAGCTTTGAATTCAAAAGATTTCCTGTGTTTTTATCATTTATTGAAGTCTGTTGCATGACATAACATACACCAAAGAGCTATAATATGTATTTTATACTTCTTTGCATACACTCAATTTAAACAAAATCATTCAAAATAAGACATATTCATTGATGTACATAATTATAAAAACTACAACAAGATTTCAACCAATGTATACATATGTTGGTACATGTAGAAATTTACTTCAAGGAAGAAGTAGGTCTGTATCTGTTAGGATTTATAAAGTAACTCAACTGACTGTCTCGCAACACGTAAATGAAGAGTGGAAGGGTTCTAAAATATGATTTACAACAGTTTTGGAAATAAAATCATCAGAATTCATATAAATTTTCAATTATCTCATATTATGACAGACCTTTTACCATGAAGAGATATAATAAAAAATCTTATGCACATGCTTTGAAATATGGTACATAATGTCAACCTCCAAAATGTATTTTTCATTTCATCAAAAATTATCCCTGATTTAGTCCCGTTTATTATTACTCTTTCTATTCTCCATTTTCCCGAGCATTCTGAACACCTGTTTCTTCACTTCTCTGTGTTTCTTCTGTTTCTCTCGGTCTATCTTTTGCATTTGTTTCTGGTGCTGAGCGACACGTTCTCGCATTTTTACATGTTCGGAACGTTTCTTGTGCTCATGTACAGACTTTAACATGGACATCATTTTGGCAATCTGAAAAACATGAATCATATGTAAGTTTAGAAATATATGGTGATTTTGAGACCTGTGATTATAAAACCAAAGTTTCAAGAAAAGTGTAAGAACGCAACCTTACCACTGATCAATTTCAAAGTTATGCTCTAAAACAACTAGTAACCCCAGTAAGCTCAACAGATTTAGATCACATGACATTTTAGATCATGGTGACAAACAGATACGGACATTTCCTGGCATTTTTTTTTATAGTATACGATGTCATAAGATTGCCAGTACTATGTAATATCACCCCAAGTGCACGCTATTTTAGACAAGATTTTTTTCCTAGAGAAAAGACAAGAATATCTATCCGTGGCGCATGCTTGGACAAACATATTCTTTCCCTGCTAGGTAGCCAAGAATAAATCAGGAGCTTAGAGAAGACACAGAGGTCTATGTAAACATGCAAGCTGTTAGCAACATGTATGTTCAATGTAAGCTTTAGAGTGCCTAAGTCTAATTTTTTCCACTCTCAATATTCTTAAGCTATTAAAAGAAACTCATACACAGATAAAGTAAATATTTCAATACATATCAACCTAAAATTGTGTAGTTTTGATAACATCTATGATGTGTTTTTGTAAAGATCCATTTTTGTTCTATTAGTAAATGATTTCATTTTTTTTACCAAAAAATAATCTAGTGCAAAGAGGTCAAAATTAAGGATTGACCATTTTACCTTGGCCTCATGTGGCTCTCTAAGAATGGCTACACGCTGAACAGGGTCCTTCTTAGCCAGAAGTGATTTAGGTGTGTCCTTGAATGGTAGCACCTTCTGTAGGGATTTTGGTACAGATAATGGTGTGTAACTTTTTCCTTTCCTCTCAATTTTCTGTAAATATGACAAAATAAAAAGAATCAGGTATAAGCAGAAACTATGTTTAATACATAAAACATGTTTTATTTAGTAAAAGAGCACAGGTTACTGTACAACACTGAGAAGTAATCATATCAAATAAATGATACATACTGCTAAGTCATTTATATTTATTTATAGGCATTAAGGTAGTTCCACACGTTTGAAAACTGGAAGTGATGGCATAATGTCACTTCATCGGATAACGTAGAATGAAGTCTGGATTCTGTATTTGGAAATAAGAAAAGTACATGACCCTATCTTTTTGTTATTTGTTGTATTTTCTAAGTTTATTATGAAACTTTGGGGGGAAAAATTATCCAAATGACTGTGCAGATCTACCTTAAATTTTGTTTGGGGGAAAAAAAAGATTTACGAGGAAATATTGTTAAATCATTAATATACTGGAGGACTAATTTAGACAGTCTTCACAGTTGTGTCTATCTGTAAAATTAAATTCAACAAGCAATTACAATTTACTTTAATTTATCTTAAAAAGTCGAAAAAAACAAATCATATCTTCCCAACGTAGATTTTCCACAGAAACCACAATATCAAATGATTTTGAAGTAAATTTGTGGAGTTCATATTTACAATAAAGACTAATGCAATATTTGTTTGTTGAAACTTAATTTCAGTTCAATTCTAAAGACTGACCAATCTAAGAAATTAAAAAAGAACCAGTCCAAATAACCAGGATTTTACAGCATCTAGCAAGTTATGCAAAATAAAAAATAAGACGGAACTGCCTGCGCTGTAAAATAAAATTATTATGTACATGCAGCTTAACCTTTAGCTGGCGGCGAGTGATTTTGCGTTTGCGACCCTTCCATGCAGGCTGATCATGGTCTGCACTGTTTGCAATTCAGTCAGAATCTTTTTTGATAAGCACCCCCTTTAACAGTTAATAGTACTGTCTAAATTGAATGATGGACCAGTCCAATTTAGAATTTTAGAAGGGTAAGGGTAAACTTACCTTATAAACAGAGTCATCTGAGAATTTGGGTTTCATGTTTTTCTCTCTGTGTAATTCACCAAGTGTTTTCAAACCTGTCCAGCCTTGTTTTTCACTCTTAGGTAATAATAGACTGGTTACCGGATTATAAAACTGAGGAACTTCAACTGGGTACCAGCTACGCAAAAACACAATATCTGTAAAACCAAAATGTCAAAGGTGTAAATAAAGTATGCAAGCTTAAAAGTACAAACATGGAAGGAATTTTATAAAAAAAAATAGTAAAAGGTACAGAACATAATCATGTCATTGTGCTTCATACTGTAAAATCAATTAATTTCGTGGGCATGAAATTTCATGGTTTTGGTCAAAATGACAATTTTGTGGGGATATGAATTCGTGGATTTCAACTTTTCAATATAAAATGAATGAGAATTTTACTTGTTCGTTGGGATTAAATTTTGTGGATTGACTCAACCACGAAAATAAGTCCCCCAAGAATATTAATGATTTAACAGTATACTGGTATGTACAATGAAGCCAAGGCTAGAAAAAAATAAATGCAGGAAATAAGCCACTCCTCCACAAAACTATTTGAGAAGAAAATATGTATGCTGTATAGCTATATGTAACTTGTGTTACTGCTCATAATCTGATAACAAACAAGGCAAGAAAATCATATACTGAAAGCTTTAAAGGCCAATGACTCTTCTAAGATCACTTTTCTAGAATAATGTCCACAATGTATGCAGTAAGGCTTGATGTGTAAATACCAGCCAAGTTTTATGATACATAAAGAAACAATAAGACTTAGTGTGAAAATCATACCACTTAATAAGATTTTATCTTCAAATGTAGCTCTAAATGCCCCTTCAGGTGTTTTAGCTGCCTTCTTGATTTGGCCTCTCACCCCACTTACAGTACGAACACTTGCTCCTTCAAACTTGGCAACCTCTAACACAGAGTTGAACATACCCTATATATAAACAAATCAAGCTTAAATCTTCACTTCAAAACAAAACATTCAACAACTTTTGCATGACAAGCATTTCTGAAATATCTGGGCTGTAGTTAAAGGTGGTCAATCACATTTAAGCTACATTTAATGACATTTTTTACTTTTTGTATATTCTGGTAGAGAATTATTTAAGGAACAAAAAGACCGATTACATAGAGTTAGATTCCTATTTGAAATGTATATTTTATCATTTTTATAAAATTTTGTAATTACTCCCCTTTAATATGAAAGTATATAAAAAGCTGGGTATTGCTTTTATTTCGATACAATGTCTAGTTTTACATTTGCATTTGATAGACATATCAACTATTGAACAATCTGAACCAAAATGCAAGTTTAAAAGCTGTGTGTAGCTTCTGAATTCATTTATTTCCAATCTATCTTGGTTGCGCAACCAAGATAGGCAAAGGGAGGTAATAATAATTTTTCAAACTTGCGTTTCTAATGAATTCCATCTAAATACATAATTTTTAATGCAAATATTTTACAAATATATTACAATATGTCTAATATTTATACATTCCCTTAAGCAAAGTATGTTTATCAAATTTATACTTATGATAAAATAACTCTATCTTGGTTGGGCAACCAGGATAGGAAAATGAAATTTTAAAAATACCTCCAGTGAAAATCTAATTTGTGTTAAGTGTTAAGTGTACATAAATGAGTGTAAATGATCAGATGCTAAAGTTTCGAACAAATCCGTTACATGGCCAAAATCTGATTATCCACCTTTAAATAAAATTCATCAATTGGAAAGGAAAATTCTGTGTTCAGTGAAAATGACCCTGATCACAGATACTCTAAAGACCCAATATTTCTTTATTCAATACATACACATCATCTTTTATTAAACAAGAGGACCATGATGGTCCTGAATCGCTCACCTGTCCCAACATGACCCAGTTTTGAACTGAGTATGACGTCGTTTTTTTTTCTCAATTATTTGACATAGTGACCTAGTTTTTGAGCTCATGTGACCCAGTTTTGAACTTGACCTAGATATCATAAAAAATGGACATTCAGACCAATTTTCATACAGATCCCATGAAAAATATGGCCTCTAGAGAGGTCACAAGGTTTTTTCATTATTTGACCTACTGACCTAGTTATTGATGGCACGTGACCCAGTTTCAAACTTGACCTAGATATCATCAAGGTGAACATTCTGACTAATTTTCATGAAGATCCATTGAAAAGTATGGCCTCTAGAGAGGTCACAAGGTTTTTCTATTTTTAGACCTAATGACCTAGTTTTTGACTGCAGCTGACCCAGTTTCAAGCTTGACCTAGATATCATCAAGATGAACATTCAGACCAACTTTCATACAGATCCCATGAAAAATATGGCCTCTAGAGAGGTCACAAGGTTTTTCTATTATTTGACCTAGTGACCTAGTTTTTGAAGGCACATGACCCAGTTTCGAACCTGACCTAGATATCATCTAGGTGAACACTCTGACCAATTTTCATGAAGATCTTGTGAAAAATATGGCCTCTAGAGAGGTCACAAGGTTTTTCTATTTTTAGACCTACTGACCTACTTTTTGGCCAAACGTGACCCAGTTTGGAAATTAACCTAGATATCATCAAGGTGAACATTCTGACCAACTTTCATGAAGATCCATTAAAAATTATGGCCTCTAGAGTGGTCACAAGGTTTTTCTATTTTTAAACCTACTGACCTAGTTATTGGCCGCACATGACCCAGTTTCGAACTTAATCTAGATATCATCAAGGTGAACATTCTGACCAACTTTCATGAAGATCCATTGAAAATTATGGCCTCTAGAGTGGTCACAAGGTTTTTCTATTTTTAGACCTACTGACCTAGTTATTGGCCGCACATGACCCAGTTTCGAACTTGACCTAGAAATCATCATGGTGAACATTCTGACCAATTTTCATGAAGATCCATTGAAAAGTATGGCCTCTAGAGAGGTCACAAGGTTTTTCTATTTTTAGACCTAATGACCTAGTTTTTGACTGCAGCTGACCCAGTTTCAAGCTTGACCTAGATATCATCAAGATGAACATTCAGACCAACTTTCATACAGATCCCATGAAAAATATGGCCTCTAGAGAGGTCACAAGGTTTTTCTATTATTTGACCTACTGACCTAGTTTTTGAAGGCACATGACCCAGTTTCGAACCTGACCTAGAAATCATCTAGGTGAACATTCTGACCAATTTTCATGAAGATCTTGTGAAAATTATGGCCTCTAGAGAGGTCACAAGGTTTTTCTATTTTTAGACCTACTGACCTACTTTTTGGCCGCACGTGACCCAGTTTCGAACTTGACCTAGAATTTACCAAGATGAACATTCTGACCCATTTTCATAAAGATCCCATGAAAACTGTGACCTCTAGAGATGTCACAAGGAAAAGTTTACGCACGGACGACGGACGCTGCACGATCACAAAAGCTCACACTGTCACTTCATGACATGTGAGCTAAAAATCACTCTGCTGTAAAATTTAATGTGTTTTAGGATACTGCAAAAGCCCTCCACTCCCCCTCCTTAACTTTAAAATACCCAAAATTTAAGTGTTTCTTCAGCATGCTCCAATTACCCATGCCTTTACCCTCCTTACAGGGTCAGAGTGCTAGCCCCATTCCCGTTAGGAAAAGAAATGGCCTAATATGCTGAATTTGACCCCCAATCACAGTAATGATGTCTCAATATCTGAATTATGTATTTACCATGATGCCAGCCAGACAACTTGGTCAACACAATGTTAACATTTTTTTCAATCTTATTAATATTTAAGATTTAGTTACATATACCTGGATAAAAGCAGTTTTGTTGTATATTTTCTGTGGTGTGCCCGTTAGTTTTAACTTCTTCACAATCTGCTGTGACTTGTCCAACTCTAAAACAACTCCTGTAGCTGCTATACGGAAATCCGCCTAGAAAGAAAATTTTAAAGATAATTCATCACTTAAAGTAGAAGCACCTTTACAGCTCACTGACCAAGCCCTTTACCTTGTGAAACAGGAAAATAAGATACAATACAGCATAGACAACTCATGGTTTCATGAAAATGCAGAAATTATATCAATAATGATTACAAGTTTTCTTCTGCACATTGGAGAAATCAATTCATATATTAGATAGTCTGCTTAAACATGCTCATATGACTGGACAGGGTAACTGCAAGCATGGTTGGCATGAAACTGATAATGGAAACTAAAGATACTGACTGCCCAAATATAATTTCCGCATCATGAAAATAATTTTTTCATATAATATTTTGGAATATGGAATATCTTGTTGGTCAATAATATGAAAGAAGGCAATGCCTCTATCGGGAATTGTTACAGTCCATCAGCTTGCCCAGAAATATGCATTTATATCAATTTAAAGGTAAATTTTAGAGTACAAAACAATACTGCACATATTTGTACTGATGTGCAAGACGCTGCGGTTCGGACAAGTTATGTGGACGCTTATTACGCACAAGCAAAAAACATGTTCTTCCAAAAAATCCAAAGTCAGACGCTCTGTGCACGTGCCGGAAGACCATATTTTATGATTCGATAGTATATCTCATTCGAGCCACGAAAATCGGTTGGATCGATTCTCTATTAGTTTCAGGTAGGTTACAGAACAATTACTGACATCAACTCGATAATACAGTCATCTCTTTTTAAACCTAGTGACATTAATCAAATAAATGGGTTAAGTTAATATGTCATTTCTACACTCAATATCTTAAACAATAATTCTTACCGTTACATTAGCAACACTTTCAACAGCTAACAAACCAGTACCCTGAGGAGTTATGGGACCTGAAAAATAAAAGTGAATTTCATGCAGGTTCTACCTATCCATTTGAAATTCGATTTTTTAATACTTTTCAAAACACTTTTGCCAGCAAAAGGGAAATTTTATTAGACCACAAAATACATAACAAAAGTATATAAAGAATTGTATAAAACTGCGCAATGGATAATGCATTGGAATAAAGAATCACTTCTTTGTCCATTTTCAATTACACCAAGTTCAAAGCTGTTTTTGATAGACAGTTTTCAATAGTTGTTCCTGGAGTCTTCACAAGTACCCATTTTTTGGAAGTAACTGCCAGCCTCTTAATATAATGCTAAGGTGGAGAAATATAATATCAAAGACAATTCTTTTTCTGTCAATCGTCACATACGGGAAAATCATCACTTTTGCAGGGGATTCATTTTCGTGGATTTTGCGTTTGAGTCAATCTCCAAAATTAAATCTTACCCTGCTAAATTTATATAATGAACTTGTCCATCTTTCAATTTGGTAAGTACTATTAACTGTTAAAAGGTGTGCATACCAAAAACATACCGACTGAATGGCAAACAGTGCAGATCATGATCAAACTGTACAGATGTGCAGGCTGATCATGCTAGAGTGAGTACACTGGTTGCAAAGGCAGAACCAATCGGGTCCGGCATGACAAAGGTAAAATCTCTGCAAATAAGCAAAATACCCATCCATTTTACCTTCTAATTTTGAAACACACAAATTGGTATCACCAAAAATCAAATGATTTTACAGTACATAAATTTCTCATCCGAGGGTAAGACTACCAATCCTAGTGTTCTACCATAATGGTCAAGCCAGTTGGGCTTATCAACTAGATTAACACAACTCACCCCAGAAACATGCATGACAATGTAGATGTTCTGGTGTATATTTCAGTAATCTGTTCCTCATATTGTGATCCTGTATAGAGTACAGGGGTATAGACTGGAATCTTCTCCAACCAAGTGAGAAAACGAGAGGATTTTTTGTCTTCAGTATCTTCTTGTGCCATCTATGCTTTTTCAATCTAGTCTGTAATAATCATATGACACAAATATTTCATCACAGAGTATATAATGACATGTGTTTACATTTGGATGCATTTTTCATTTTTGATAGGGTATGTTAATATCCAAAACGTTCAAAAGCTTGTCCTTAATTAACACAATGTCATGCTGTCAGCGAATTTTTAGCATTAACATGTTTGTTTGATGTGAATATAATGCCATCTTTTAACATTATTTCAGCTATGTAACAGTTGTTCAGAGTACCTGGGTTTTGACTCATACTAAACTATTGTCTGCAAGTAACTGACAACTTCTCTACATGAATCAATGGTGGCAGACAAATGACTTCATACGTATTGACTACAAAGAAATTATCACACAAAACATTCCCTGCACAGTACCCAAAGGTCAAACTTGCAACCTGTAGATTCACAGTCTTCTGCTCTACCTACTGAGCAACAAGGCAGGCATTCAGCATTTACAAAAACCTTCTAGAATGTAGCCTGTAATGTATTAAATCTACAAGGACTATTTTTGCAACCTTTCTTAACATTACCATGGAAGACCAGTTAGTAGAATAAATTGATTTCTTGTAACTTAAGTGAAATTGTCATATATTAAATTTTTCCTGGATCCCCATTTCCTGTCTTAAAATACTTTAAATGGAAGGTTTTCCTTCCACCTCTAATACTTACTTGTACATAACCAACAGTATTTTCTATGCTGAGCAAGCCTCCTAGGATGACTGGGTATGTAGCATCAAAGTTTGTGACAAACTCGCACGGGACCCCGTGTATCTCTACCCTTACGTACATGCCAGGTCTAAAACCCTCATACTGAACCCGTAAATCATCATCCATGTCCTCAAACACTGAACGGTTCATCTGTAAAACAGAAAACAAACAGGTAAAATTCTATAAATTGATTCTCTACAATTACTGAAATTCTTTTGACCTACCAATTTGCAGCAAATAAAACAGTTCCCTAAAACCATGTTGTTATTTTTTTCACACACATAAAATTTAATATAAATGTTTACATAAAGTCAGCTTCCTTGAAGACTACTTTAAAGAAAACAACTGAACCCTTACCATGCTAAATTTCTAAAATGGACTGGTCCATCTTCCAATTAGGACAGTACCATTTATCCACTGAAGGGATGTTTACTGAAAATTTACTGTCAGACTGAATAGTGAACAGTGCAGACCATGATCAGACTGCATGGATGTGCAGGCTGATCTTGTTCTACACTGATTGCAAAGGCAGAATCAATCGTGTCCAGCATGGTAAGGGTTAATTAATGTCACTGTTATAAGGAGTTAGTATTGCATAACTTTGAAATACTGGAGCCTTTTACTTCTAAACTGTATTTTTATATCATTGCACAGAAAGACTGCATTTCAGCAAATACATTTTGTCAGTACCTTAGTTTTCAGACTCATGAGAGGATCCTCCTACAGTTCATACCTGTACTGACCCACAAGAAGCCAGCAAGGACTCACCTTAGCCTGTTGTTCTAGCTCCTCTTTCCAATTATCATAGAACTCAGTGTCTCCCTTCATATCATACTGGGTGTCAAACATTTCCTTCAATTTACGTTTTTTCTCCACACGCCTCTCCTCAGCAGTCATTTCAGACTTTTTCTTCTTCACTTCTGCAAATAGCATATTACCCAGTTACAATATAATAAAAATAAAGTTACAGTTTTTTTTTATAGACACCAAACTCAACTGAATCCCCTCCCCCGAAGTTTTTTTTGTAAAATTATGCAGATGCTTCCTGTTTACAGACTCACATAATATTTCTTTCAACAAAACAACAGCTGTCACTAATGGTGACAAATGCCCCTGCAGCACCTTGACCTTTGACGTAGTGACCCCAAAGTCAGTAGGGATCGTGTACTCAATAAATACTATCAGCATGTGAAGTTTGAAGGTCCTGGGTGCAGTGGTTCGCGAGTAAAGTGCCTTCATGCAAAAAGTTAACACTGTGACGAAAAAACTAATATGCCTCCCTTCAGGGGCATAAAAAATAACAAGAAGTCCTTAGAATACAGTTGTGACTGCTCATAATTCTGGTTGCATTCTTTTTTTAAAATACTGAAAATCTATACCATGTGGTGCATGCAGCCTCTAAAAAGCAAACAACAGAGTTTAAAGAGGTAAATTCATGTGGAAAGACACAAATGTCACAAATGTAATTCTTTTTATCACATGTTAACTTTCACGTTGAAACATCAAAAATTCTACTTTCTTTTACTATATAAACAAGTCAATTTGACCAACATCTCCTATACTATTAATGATCACTTTTAAGTAACGGCTTTATTACACTCCCACAATGTCAAGCATGTGATAATATGTTACTAATCAAATGATTTCATACTGGACCTGTTATCTGTCAGAGGTGGTTTTACTTGTCCAAGGTCATAGAACAAATAATAAGACCAGTATTAAATCAAGTATTTCTGGTTTTAATAGCAGTATATTACCTAACTGCAGAAATGCTTGGTGAACAAACAACTGGATACTTGAAATATTCTCCAAAAAGCTATGTTAATTATGTGGAATTTCAGTACCAGGACATGTCTCAAAATAACAAGAGGACCATGATGGTCCTGAATCGCTCACCTCTTCCCACATGATCCAGTTTTGAGTATGACGTCGTTTTTTCTATTATTTGACATAGTGACCTAGTTTTTGAGCTCATGTGACCCAGTTTTGAACTTGACCTAGATATTATCAAGATAAAAATTCTGACCAATTTTCATGAAGATCCATTGGGAAATATGGTCTCTAGAGAGGTCACAAGGTTTTTCTATTATTTGACCTATTGACCTAGTTTTTTAAGGCACGTGACCCAGTTTCATTCTTGACCTAGATATCATCAAGGTGAACATTCTGACCAATTTTCATGAAGATTTCATGAAATATATGGCCTTTAGAGAGGTCACAAGGTTTTTCTATTTTTAGACCTACTGACCTAGTTTTTGACCGCACATGACCCAGTTTCGAGCTTGACCTAGATATCATCAAGACGAACATTCAGACCAACTTTCATACAGATCCCATGAAAAATATGGCCATTAGAGAGGTCACAAGGTTTTTCTATTATTTGACCTACTGACCTAGTTTTGGATGGCACGTGACCCAGTTTCGAATTTGACCTAGATATCATCAAGGTGAACATTCTGACCAATTTTCATGAAGATCTTGTGAAATATATGGCCTCTAGAAAGGTCACAAGGTTTTTCTATTTTTAGACCTACTGACCTAGTTTTTGACCGCACGTGACCCAGTTTCGAACTTGACCTAGATATCATCAAGGTGAACATTCTGACCAATTTTCATGAAGATCTTGAGAAATATATGGCCTCTAGAGAGGTCACAAGGTTTTTCTATTTTTAGACCTCCTGACCTAGTTTTTGAAGGCACATGACCCAGTTTCGAACTTGACCTAGATATCATCAAGGTGAACATTCTGACCAATTTTCATGAAGATTTTGTGAAATATATGGCCTCTAGAGAGGTCACAAGGTTTTTCTATTTTTAGACCTACTGACCTAGTTTTTGACCGCAGCTGACCCAGTTTCGAACTTGACCTAGATATCATCAAGATGAACATTCTGACCAATTTTCATGAAGATCCATTGAAAATTATGGCCTCTAGAAAGGTCACAAGGTTTTTCTATTTTTAGACCTACTGACCTAGTTTTTGATGGCATGTGACCCAGTTTCGAACTTGACCTAGAATTTACCAAGATGAACATTCTGACCCATTTTCATAAAGATCCCATGAAAAATGTGACCTCTAGAGTGGTCACAAGCAAAAGTTTACGGACGGACGCACGCACGCACGGACGCACGCACGGACGGACGACGGACGACAGACACCGCGCGATCACAAAAGCTCACCTTGTCACTTTGTGACAGGTGAGCTAAAAATAAAAAGGTATGTTACTTTTCTTTAAAAAATGTTTTTATAAGGAATTGAACAGTCCGGAGGTGTGGCTCCTTTATGCAGCCTTTTTCCAAAATAATTGTTTTCTAGAGTAATATACACATTTTTATATCCTATTCAAAATTCATACTGACATACAGCTGTGTTTGGTGCTGAATCAGTCTATCTAATATTGGATAGTTGAATAAGAAATGAAGAAACTTGTCCAGCTGGATAGAACAATACTACTTTTTTTCCACTATTAACCTGTAAGGAAAGACAGGGATTTTTTTCAGCCGTTTTTATAGCCGTTATTTGGCTATATTCCCAATACCAAAAAGTATGTGTTTTTCCCAAAATGAGTGCAAAAATTCCCAATGTACATTCTGAAAAAAATTTCATCAAAATTGCACAAATATTGACCAAATTATGGACAATTTTGTAATGGAAGTATATTAAAGAGGTTGTACAATGTGAAACAAGTGTATGAGAAAGTGCTTAAACACATCCTTACTATATCCTATTGGACTAAATATTTCCCAATTTGGAACATTTATCCGTCAAAATTCCCGATTTTGAGGGTATAGGCTATGTTCCCAAATTAGCTAGAAAAAACCTGAAAGAACTTATCAGCACATACATTTCCAAGTACATGTACTAAAATACTTCGCATTTTTTGTCATATCAAACTTATATATAGATAAATTGGAAATCCTGTCATAAGTAGGTATTATATGCCATTAAGACACAACCACAGATACATTTGAATGCTTGCAGTTACTTAATAAACAACATTCAATCATACTTTGAGAGATATGATGGTTCAGCGATTAGCCCAGTTATATAAAATGACTATACACATCAAGAATTACCTTCAGGTTGTTTATCTTTCTCTCCATCTGACCCCAATTCCTCCTCATCATCAATATCATCATCATCAGCTTCTTTTTTTCCTTTATGTTGTTCTCCAGTCTCAAGATCTTCAAAATCTCCATATAACTCATCTGAAGGGAAATCAAACAATCAAACATATGCAGTATTAAGTTGCATCTATTTTGCTTTAACTCATACCGTTTTCCCATGTTTTTTTATTTTTTTATTTGTCAGGTAAAACATCACCGTGACACAGCAACTTTTCACCTTTGCGTGGTGCTGGAAGACCAAAGACGCCCTTCAGAGCATTATTTCAGGCATGGGAGGACACCTGGGTAGAACCAGCATCCTTTGACAAGCCAGCTTCCTCTTATGAAAGAATTTTACACCCAAAGTCAGAACCAACAGCCGTGAAGAGCAAGTGATTCCAAGAGGGCATATTTTACCACTTGCTCACAGATTTAAATATAACCCTTCTAATACATAATGGTAAAAGTATAATACATAATATACCGGTACCTTTAAAGATGAAATACATAGGCAAAATTGAAAACTATATATAACATACAAGCATTCCTTAATTTGATGTCAAAACATCAGCCTTTATTTCAAATGTAATAATGTATCAAGTCTGCTGGCTTGCTTATAAATATTTCTACTAACACTCATAGCTATTTTGTACCATTAATAATAAACAAGTCTTTAATCTATGCTAAGAATTGTAAATAATTCATGTCTCTCATTTGGTATAATGCCTCTTTGTAGGGGAATAGCAGAAAGTATACTAAAAACTATTCCTAGAAGTTTTTAACATGTGTGTAAATATTCATCAAAAGCAACAAGCAACCATCCAACATACAATGTGAACTTGAAGAGGATTTATGACAAACACGTAAAATTTACCATCTTTCTGTAACAATGCTTCAGCATCTTTATCCTCATCCCATTTCCCAGTGACAAAACAATCTGCTATCATCTCTTGTATCTGTAAATATACAGAGAACTTCCATTTTCTATCAACTTTTTTATTTTGGCTAAACAGTAACCTTTTTTCAATGGTTTTTGGAATCACTCTCTAGTTTGCTTCCTGGAAAATCTTTTGCTTTGAGATCATATATTATAACTGAAATTATAGACCACTGACAAATGGCAACCTTAACCAGATTTCATGGTTATAAAATAGAATTGTTGACCACTGTACAATGGCCTGTTTAACCAGACTACAATGTTCTAAAACTCAGTTTCAAGACCAGCTTAAGAATACAACATTTCCACAGGTCAACTTTTAGAAAGACTGTGAAATCACTGCATTTCTTGGGCATGGAATTTTGTCATTTTGCCTAAAAAAGTTTGCTTTATGGGATATGAACTCAGTTTTTTTTCTTTTTTTTTCTTTTTCTGTTACGTTCGTGTCTAATGTCGCACCAACACAATCATAGGTCATACACCGACTTTCTAGATTTGATGGTCTAGGTGGACCCAAGGTGCTCCTATGTGCATTATTTCCTTGTGAGCGGGCACCTGAGTAGAACAACTGACCTTCCATAAGACAGCTGAAAGGCTTCCTCACATGAAGAATTTAACATCTTAAGTGAGGCTTGAACCCAGGATATGAATTTCAATTTTTCAAGGTAAATTGAATAGGACATTAACTTGTTCATTGGAATCAAATTTTGTGGATTTTTGCAACCATGAAATTCAAAACAATTAGTCCCCAATAAATATTAATGATTATAAAGTAGCCAATCAGATGCTGAAGTTTAGAAACTGCGTTTTATAACCCTTAGCAATAGACCTGAACTCTGTATCCCCTGGTTGAGTGACCAGCATTTTATCCACTACAACACAGCTCCCCTAAACGGCTAAACGTTAAAGGTTACTGTTAATTTCAGACTCTTGATGGTTTCAAATCATCAGCATGAGGACAAAGCATATTAAGGTATTCAGTTTCAAATCAATATATAAGAAGTCCTGTGCTCATAATTCTTATAAATACAGGACAGTTTCGTATGATCAGTTACAAGTTCTATTTAGAACTTAAATATGACTTTTCAACAAAGTTTTATCAATATAATGGTCATCAATAAAGGTACCAGAGTTACCTGATTTCATATCAATTTCAGTCCAATAAATTAATGTTGATATTTTACCTTGTCTATATCTAACTGGATAAGTGTATTTTTTAGACATTTAGAGCAGTCAGTACTGTTGACAGCCACTCTATCGATGGCTTGAGCCTCGCTCTTCTCCTTCAGCACCTTAAACAGTCCACCAATCTCATCCTCATCTTCTTCATCACCTTGATCAGCTTCTTCAGCACCTGTCTCATCTGCAAAAAGTAAACATATTTAAAACTGTAAAAACAACCAATCAGCATGATGTAAACAACCTGTCAGCAAGATGTAAACATCCCATCAGGAAGATGTAAACATCCCATCAGGATGGTGTAAAACATCCCATCAGGAAGATGTAAACAACCTGTCAGAATGAGGTAACAAACCACCAATCTAATATGTAATATTATCAATATAACATATCAGAGAAAAAAGAGTGAAATAAAAAGAAAATCAGAAAGGGGTGGAGTGGGGGGGGGGGGGGGGCATGGATGGAGATTGAGGAACAAGTATGATGGAAATAAAAAAAACCAATAAAATATATAATTTAGTGTGGGGAATGTAACAAAAACATTTAACAGAATTCTGACCTTTTCCGTAGATTAGTTTTCTGTAGTTGATTCTACCAGCTTGTCTCTGTCTGAAGTTAGCAGCTGCCTGGGAAGCGAGGTCATGTTTCCATCTAAATGATCCATCTATAAATATCATAGACTAATGCTTAGTATATGGGCTGACCTCTATATACATATTATATAATTTATGTGTTTTGTCAGGGTTTAAGCAAAACAGAAATATTAACTTTCCGGCATTAAAATGATGGAGGAGAAAGACCCAAGTTCTAGGAAATATTTAACATTTAGCACACTAAATTTCTATAATGGACTGGTCTGTCAATCAATTTGGGCAGTGCCATTTGTTATCTGAATGGGTGTTCACTGAAAATTTACTGACTGAAAAGCGAACAGTCAGACCATGATCTTGGTCTGCAAAGGTTGCACAGGCAGAACCACTTGCCGAAAGCAGGCTAAAGGTTAAAGCACCAGTAAGCACCTTGTCCTACACAAAATCATCAATTTTCTAACTGAAAACGAATAAAATGGATTTGCATGTTTTTTCTTTTTGTCAACAAATATCCTACTGGGGTGTTATACTTATCACTGATGTGGACATCACATAAACTTTCCCTTTTTAGCCAGTACATTTGTTGTGTTTCTGTGCAAGATCAAAATTTGTTCTTCACCATATACTCACTTTGTATGTTACATTCACTAAACAAAGATTTCATTATGACCATTATTCTACAATAATTATTATCATTATTATTGTTAAAAATATTATTATTAGTGTGTGCTTTCCAAGATATAAAATACCATCATATTTCAGCAAATCACTAAAAAAATATGTGATGTAATATCACCCATTTCACAACATAATTACCCTCTTCATCATCTTGTTCCATATCAGATGCTTCTTCTTCTTCATCTTCCTCATCTTCCACTTCATCTGCCTCACCAATCACTTTTTCCTCTACTTTTGATACATCTTCATTTTCCGTTTTCTTTTTAGCATTCAACATAAAATAATCTGTCTCTGACAGACTCAATAACTTTTCGGACAATGATTTTCCTGACTTTATGCTATCACCAGAAGCTTTCTTTTCATTGGGATCACTTGTTTTATTAAGTTTCTGTTCAGGTGATTTTTGTTTTGAAGTTTTAAATGTTACTATGTCACTTTCACTAGAATCGCTTTCACCTGAACTTTCAGAGTCACTACTACTTTCATTTCCTTGACTTTCTGACTTTTCATTTTTACTAGTTAATTTATCTACACTTGAATGAGCTTCCTTAATACTGGTTTTTCTTTTAGAATTTGGTGTATCATTCAACTTCTTTTTCTTAGCACTAGTTTGTTTGCTGCTAACTAGACTTTCACTACCAGTTTTATTGCTTTTACTTGAATTTTGAATATTATCACATTTATTACAACTGTCATCATCATCATCCTCATTGTCCTCTTCCTCCTCCTCATCATCATCACTATCTTCTTCATTTTCGTCACTATCACTTTCATCCTTGTTGACATCATCAATATTCTTGCTTTTACAACTTTTATTCCTTTTACTTCTGCTCATTTCATTATCACTTGCATCATCACTTTCAACCTCATCATCATCATCATCATCACTATCATTTTCATCACTGTTGTAATCTGAGGGTTTCAACTTTTTCATTTTCTGTACTTCCTCTTCATCAGAATCTGAATCATCAGATGCAAGATCCATCTCTGGAAGAGGCTTACTCTGAAAATCATGTCACAACAGTGTTTTTAGAAATGTGTATGTATCAGATTAATCAAAAAAACTGTTTCTCCTTTTTTGCAGCTAAATAAATCTCATTTTGTCCTTCATTTCTTCTAAATTTCCATTCCAAAATGGTACCTAAAATTTTTCCCCAAGCTCTTCAACTTTAAAACAAGAGCTGTCACTAATGGTGACAAATGCCCCCGCAGCGCCTTGACCTTTGACCTGATGACCTTGACCTGGTGACCCCAAAGTCAATAGGAGTCATGTACTCAATAAGTACTATCAGCATGTGAAGTTTGACGGTCCTGGGTGCAGTGGTTCGCGAGTAAAGTGCCTTCATGCAAAAAGTTAACGTTGTGACGAACGAACTAACTAACGAACGGACGGACAGTTGAAAACTAATATGCCTCCCTTCGGGGGCATTAAAAATAACTGATTACAAGTAAAAAAGACTTTTTACACTAAATTTTCGTCAGAAGTTAACACTGGGACATCTATACAAACTGTAAGCTACACCTTACAAAAAATAAAACTTATTCACTTTTCAAACCATCAGGCAAACATACTGAACTGGCTGTTATATCTAAAAGTAAGCTAGCTCACAAAGTGCAAGCTTCATATATACTTGTAGATTTAAATAGATGACAGTCTGATATTATCAAAAATTTCATGTTCTAGAACTCAACTTATATATTACTGTCTCATAGTTGTAGCCATTTTCTACTTGAATATTTAATTTTAATGTAACTGTTAGCGGATACCTGAAATATAGTTAAAATTACCTTTGTGTCTTTCTGTTTGTGCTGCTTCTTGTTGGTAATATCATCATCATCATTGTCATCATCACTTTCTTCTTCAGAATCATCAGAATCAGAATCATCCTCATCATCATCATCAGGTTCTGAGATATCATCATCATCACTACCATCAACTTTCACCTTTTCAACTTCCTTATCAAATACTGCCCTCCGCCTCACTCTACCATCAGCCTTTACTGTTTCAAACTGCCTACTTCCACTTAAGTAAAAGAAGCACAATTCTAATATCCGCAATTTATGCTATTTCAAATGAGTGATCACGACCTCTTTCTCCTCCTTATATGGGACACGTAAAAGTGTACTGCATTAAATTTTGACAACTAACTCAAAGTATGGGTATAAAAATCACTGACACGTGTTAGAGAAGAAGTAATACAGGAAGCCTTTATTGAGTACATTTTAACAAAAGTTTTCACTATCATGATGTATTCTAAGTGAACCGAAGTCTTAAGATTAATCAACACAGTTTAGGTCATACATGTATGGCGACTTTCCAGGTTTTAAAGTGAAGGAAGACCCAAGGTCAGATCATGCCACTGGGCACCTGTATAGAACCACCAAATATATCCAATGCAGCAGGTTGTCTTCCTCTAGTGACAACCTGAGCAGGGCTCCAGCCAGTAGAGATTGGAAGCAAGAAATCTAGTCAGCAACCATTACCACTTCACTATGGATGTTCCATTAAAATAACAAAGGTGCAGAATGTCACAATATACGCCCGTCACAGCAAATTTGTTTACACTAGCACCTGTATTTGCAAATGGAATTTTAATTTTCTAGTTGTTTACAATGTTGTTTTTTTTAGAAATTATTGTAATTCTTTTATTTTTCTAAGTCCACAAAAAAAATCCTTACCAGGTAGAGATACCTTAAAATACACCCAAAATTTGAAAGTAACATCAATGTTGTACCACAGAAAAGTGGTCTTGGTTTTTCCCTACGGTCAATTATAAAAAAGTTACAATGTAAGTTATTTATAGTAACAACTAAGGGAAGTTAATCTTTAAAGAGAAAAAAAAAAAAAAAAAAAAAAAATCGAAAAAAAAAAAATTACAAGTCCAAACAAAAATCCTTACCAGGTAGAGATAGCTCAAAATACACCTCAGAATTGGATGTAACATGCATGTTGTACTACAGAAAAGTGGTCTCGATTTTTCCCTACGACTTGTAATGAAAAAGTTACAATATAAGCTATTTATAGTAACAGCAAAGGGAAGTAATTCAAAAGAAGGGACCAGCGCATGACACTCCGTCTCATGATGGTGTACAATTGTGCCAAGTTACATCAAAATCCCTCCATGCATGAAGAAGAAATGCTCCGGACAATGTCATTCTTGTATCTGACCTTTGACCTTTAAGTGTGACCTTGACCTTAGACCGAGGGACCTGGTTCTTGCGCATGACACTCCGTCTCATGCTTGTGAACATTTGTGCCAAGTTGTATCAAAATCCCTCAATGCATGAAGAAGAAATGCTCCGGACAAAGTTTTCATTCTTGTATCCTTTGACCTCTAAGTGTGACCTTGACCTTACCCTTAGGGACCTGGTTCTTGCGCATGACACTCCGTCTCATGATGGTGAACAATTTTGCCAAGCTACATCAAAGTCCTTTCATGCATGAAGAAGATATGCTCCGGACAAAGTCATTCTTGAATTTTTCGTTCTTGTATCCTTTGACCTCTAAGTGTGACCTTGACCTTAGACCTAGGGACCTGGTTTTTGCGCATGACACTCCGTCTCATGATGATGAACAATTGTGCCAACTTTCATCAAAATCCCTCCATACATGAAGAAGATATGCTCCGGACAAAGTCATTCTTGAATTTGACCTTTGACCTCTAAGTGTGACCTTGACCTTACACCTAGGGACCTGGTTCTTGCGCATGACACTCCGTCTCATGATGGTGAACAACTGTGCCAAGTTCCATCAAAATCCCTCCATGCATGTAGAAGATATGCTCCGGACAAGGTCTGTGGACGCCGCCCGCCCAACCGCCCATCCGCCCGCCAAGGGCGTTCCCATAATACGTCCCGTTTTTCAAACGGGCGTATAAAAAGGTCTCCCTGTCACAGATTTAAACTCAATGTAAATGGGTATTCTGCATTTCTTGCAAATACCACAATGTTTTCTAAACACCTGCAAACCTGTATTCTATTCTAAATACATCTTTTTAACTTTCTTACTATAAAACATTTACGTGTTTTTTTAATTCTAAATATATTTCATACCTGTAATCTTCCTGGTCACTGTCATCATCAACAAGCATTTCTGAACTTTTGATTCCATCAGAGAATAGTGACACCTGTGATGTTGTCATCTTTTTATCCAATGGGTTGTTAAGTGACATCATAGAAGACACAAGCTCATTCATTGGCTGAGGAGCATCTTCATCCTGTCCAATGACAAATCAGTTAACATTAGATACCTCCTATTAAAACCATTTTGAAGGCTTTGAGAGAAGCTCAGCGCTCAAACTTTAAATTACTTTTGTTTCAACTCTTCTATGAATCAATATCGTGAATAAAAAATCTTTAGCATTTCATATACTTATTGAAAGGCTTGCCAGTCAAAAGTCAAAATTACTGTCTTATTACACAACATCAGAATTTAATTCACAGTTATTTTTTTAAATTTTATACTTTAATGCAGAAACACGTTTTAATCATAGACATGTCATACAGCACAAACTATTTACTGGCAATTTATGTAATACTACGGAGTCATGTAATAATTTGAATTATTCCTACCCTTTGTGCATCTGTGTGTGAATGACTTCCACCAAGGTCAATATAGACTGCGTCCTTGTCATAAACAATACCACCTACGCCAGACATTGGTGCATAAACCAGTCTATCTCTCTGACTAAGTGACCGTTTCTTCTGCTTTTCAGGGGTGGGACAGGGGTCAGACAGGAACTGTAAATCATGTATAGAGAAATCTCCACAGCCTGGTATATGAACGTTAATGTTGTTTTTCATGTGCGTGCCATGTAGATACCCGTAAAGGGAAACATTACGATCGGCTTTACTGTATTGTCGCACTGTCTCAGGGTCTGTTATATCTTCCATTCTAAAATACACATGCATAAGAAATATATATCTTTAAGAATTAAATGCTATTAATTTGTGCGTTTATATGAGTATGAACCACATTGGGCCTTCCTGCAAATTCATGAATCGCGCTAGCAAAAACGTTACTAATGCCCTGTTTTGACTGCCTCTACTTTCTAACACTCATTTAGGTATATGACAAGATTCAAGTAAGGAAGGGCAGACAGAGCAATGGAACTTCTCCTATTTACACAAACTTCTATTTGTAACAGGTTTTTCTGGTATCAATCTGTACTGGGGTATCATTTACTTATTATCAGATTAAGCCAGAACTAAAATGATCAAAACCAAAATAATCTAGTCTCTAAATCCATTATCATTTATAAAACAGACTAAAATCAAAACCTTTTCTTTCATCCTTTAAATAAATTGTCACAACTGCCTACCCTTATCCATTCTACATTACCTGTCAGCTAGTATATATGGATGTGTTGTCCTCCAGGTCAAAGGTCGGAACTTCATCACAGATATAAACCTGCAGAGATTGTGCACTTCTGTCTTCTGGTATTCTCCATTCACCATACCAGACAGGTAAAACAGCTTGGCACCCTAGAAAAATATTGATTCTTGAATGACAACTTCATTCTTTAACTAATTGTACATTATTCTCGGATTTTTTACCTTTTGTTAAACTTTTTTTTTTCAATTCTCCCTTTATAAATGGAAAATATTTTAAGAACATCAAAGTTAAGACTTAAGTTCTTTTATTCTGCACAATGAACCCTTTTTCGTAAATTCTGCATAAATTTTGTAAAATGTATATGTGTGAAATGTATCTTAATATGTGAATAGCATACTGAAAATAATTTTATTTTCAAGAGGCTTTAAGTTTGCTATGCATGTATTACACACACATGTATTACACACCAGCTTGTTAACCATATGGTACTACTTAAAATTATAAGGGTCTTTTTGGCAAATACACATATTTACGAAAACAGCCTGTTTGCCAATATAGCAAAACTAAATCCATTGCAAACATTTCTAATTTTAAAGTAACACAATAGAGGTCAGCAACTTCCATCACCTAGCCATACAGGCCCCACTCCACGATTGCAACATTTACCTGATAAACTTCAGTCCAGAACCTATGTTTGAGCCTCTTCTTGGTTTTTCGTAATTTCTTGCTGTCCTTGAAGGAGTCCAGGTGTGTTAAAACTCCCATGATTCTTGGAAACCCATGCACTTGACAGATATTGAGAAACTCGAATGTTTCCATCTCGAAACCAAAACTTGCATCCACCAACAGAAGGACCTGCCAGTATTTAAGGGATTAAATCCTTAAAAGTATATTTACCGGTACAATATGCACTAAAATCTACAAGGCCTTCTTTTGGCAGCACAGAAAGGAACCAAGCAAAAATAATATAAGGTTCTCTGTTTAACTGAGTCTGTTGAAGAGAGGTAATGAAATGTGAAACACCTCTAACCTCCCTTAGCATCATCTTCATCAGAACTCTACTATCCATTAACACTGAATGAAATCCATGACCTCAAAGGACCAGAAAATATAACAACACTGAAACCAAGTATGGGAAGACATGGAACTGGAATTAGTCATATAGTGACGACTTTGCATATCATGAAAATCAGCTCCCCTACAAATATTAATGATGTTGCAGTGTAAGGTTATTTACACACTCAGAAACTTCATCTATCACAACTATAAACCAAATCAAAAACAGATAACTTGAGGATATTGATGAAAATTACAGCAACTTTGATCAAATCATTTACTATGTCAACAATGTTACTTACCAAGTCTGCTACTTTAGCTATATCAATCATGGCACTGATATCATTGTTACATTCTATAATTGTCAGTCTTCTCTGCTTCCCTAAAAATATCAATACAAGAAAACTTCAGTCATATTCACTCCAAATTCTGTCATAAGTCTATTTCATATCACTTAATTCTAATTATTCTTATGAGTACTTGAAGCTGTTTGTTTAAAATGTTTGAGACATTGGTTTAAATTTAACAGTCATGGTGTTTGTTTGTTTGCTTGTTTTGGGTTTAACTCCGTTTCTCAACAGTATTTCAGATATGTAACGGCAGACAATTAACCTAACCAGTGTTCCTGGATTATGTACCAGTACAAACCTGTTCTCCGCAAGTAACTGCCAACCTCCCCACTTGAATCAGAGGTGGAGGATGAATGATATCAGACTGAATGTCTTTTATCAAATCGTTACAGAGAACTCACGACCCCGCGATCCGTAAATCTGCACTCTCTCTATTGAGCTAAGTGGGTGGGCTAACAGTCATGGTGTACTAGTATATGAACTATTAAGCAAGCCTGAAACCACAACAGCTAGAATTAGGGATCTTAAACTTACTTATATTCTCACTTCTTCATTACCTAAATATAATATAAGCTTTATACTTAACAACTGTTAAGTATGTATTCCTCTGTGCTAGAGTGGTCCAGGTTCGATTTCCGACTAAGGCATGTTTTTTTGTTCTGGATTTGACATTTTTATGATATTTTAAAGACAAAAACTCCTGTTCTAATGATCATAATATGACCAAACTTCAATTTTAAAGGAAGATCATTTTAGCCAAAATCTGGCGTTCAGTGCCTTTAAATGAAAGGAATTGTGACTCCTTCAACAAAAATGCAGCAAACTTATCTATATTCTTACCTGACACTACAGTAACAGGACCTTGTATTTTTGTTAACCTCTGCTTTGTGAAGTTTTTCACCACACATTTCAGCAATGTTGTTTTCCCGACTTTTGGAGGCCCTACAACACCAACTATGATAGGGGGAGGCTCCAATGGGGTGCGATCAACAATAGGAATATGCTGCTTCTTGGTCTTCAAATCTTGTGTTCTATAAATAACAATCAAATTACAGTTGAATCTGCCTTAGCAACCACCTATATTATACAGCCACTTGCCTTAGTCAGCCAGTCAACAGAAAGTTTGTTCAAATTCTCAACTTATCTTAAGCAGTCTTAAGCAGCCAGACTGCGCGGCTCCCTAGGCTGCCTGCCTAATACTAATACCAGCAGCCAGTCTAGACTGTATGTGTTCTATAAATAGTATTCCACCAAAAGGTATTCCTCACTTCTCCAAAATTGTATAGAGGCTAAGAGCAAGTTTACTTTGCAGGTTAATTTCTAACAACTAATAGTCATCAAACAACAAATGAATTAAATTTAACATATTAATCTTTGAATCATATTAAATAAAATCTAATAATAGCGTTTTAAGGTTGTATTGGAAATACACAAAGAATAAGAACAAAATTGATAAACTATGAAGAAACATTTTGGCATATGGAATCACAGAATTTGATCAATCCAGCAATGTCTAACCATATATGAGGTGATGCAGCAGAAACCTTCGTGAGTTTCAAGCAAATGAACATCCCACTGGCTGACTGCCAGATAGATAACATAGCTCCACTGCTCGTAACATCCAGTTTTTCATTCACAGTTCATTTTAACTGACTAAGCACCAAAAAACATTGAACATACACATGTGGTGGACGGATAGCTCAGTGGTTTGCACACTGGCCTTCCAATCCTGAGGTCGGGGGTTTGATCCCCGGCAGCTACTCGGGAATTTTCAGAAACGCTTTTCAGTGTTTCCCACTCAACTAGAGGTGTACTGGTCAGGAACCCAGGCAATCCTTGCATGTATCAGTGCTATACACTGGGCACGTTAAAGAACCAGGCTGTCTATTTGCAATGAGCTAGGCTAAGTTAGCCAGACAAGCCTGTATCTGATTTCTGATCTCTCTGTCGTGGGGGCTTGAAGGATGAATTATGCACCCTGTGTGGCTTCATTTGAACTATGTAAAGCGCCTTTGAACGTGAAATTGATCATGAAAAGGGCGCTATATAAATCTGGTAAAATAATAATAATGTTTCTCATTCATACATGTCATATAAAGAGAATTTTCAAGTTTGTAATGCTTTAATTATATAAAGGACATTTTAAACTCTTAAAAGGATTTGAATTTTAAATGATTGACCCAAGACAGGATGTCTGATACTACACTTATTCACGACAGAAAATACAAGTTAATAGCCTTACAGTACTTTACAGGTATGTTTACATTCTTAGAACTGACATGCTTTACCCTAGTGCAATGCTGGAAGGAAGAGTAACATTTCATGAATAAGTGACCGTTACACACTTTATGTGTAGATTACCTCTGCACAGTTTTCAATGCTTTGTTGGCATGCTGTATTGAAAATGCTCTTGGATTCCTTTGTTGTGGGGTAAGATTATGGTCCACATCTTGCTTTGCTCTCTTCCTGGCTGCTTTAGGTCCTGACAACTTCTTTCTGTGTGCTTTCTTATTATCTGACTGCTCTTCCATTATGTGTCTGAACAAATATAAGTTGAAAAATGACTAACATTTTGTGGGCATAAAACTTCTAATTTTCTGCAAAAATAATATTGTAATTTCCATAGTGGTGACATAAATATTATATATATAAATACAGAACAATTAAAGCAACAACTACCTGTCTGGACACATGGTACTGTAAACAGTCAGGGGTGTAACTGTTTTTAAGTTATGTAACCTATTTCAGTAACTTTTTCAACATAATTCAAGCATTTTATAACCTGTATTAGTTATAAAATATAGTTACCTCAGGTAAGTTATTAAAAAAAAAAGAGAGTCTTTTTGCTGTTCTCACAAAGTGACCTTTAAAGTGAAACTAGTAGCAAACTGTGGTTAATCCAATTCTTTTTTAGTCTGATCATGACCTGATAGCATAATGGGATGTTAAGTGTTTTATAGCTTTAAAACTTTTGCGTAAAACTTTTATCAGCCTTGCGTAAAATTTTTTACTGCATAGCTGGAAAGATAAGAGTTTAAGAATTCAGGAAATAATTGCATGAGTCTCATTCAAAATGAGAAATTGGCACAGGAGGGCTTTGTAATATTTTATGATAACTGAAACAAGTTATGAAAGTATAAGCAATAACTCAAATGGGTTATAAACTGCGATAATTTGAAACAGTTACACCCCTGACTGGTAAAGTGATGCATTAAAGCAATCTGGTACCCCACCCCCTTTCTGGTTTTCAAAAACTTACATGCACTAGATCTATATTTAATGGTAAACAAATAAATTGAAAAATATGCTCTTTAGTTTGGAGGATGACCTAGTCCAACAAATTTGATGCGATCCTAGGAAATATTGAGATAATTTTTTCATATTGGCAATATCCCCACTCGCGTCAAACACTCGAAAAACCAAAATAGTGGAAGCAAATTCCGATGAAATTTTCATCGCTGATGACGCTTTACATACTATAGGTTTAAATGCTGATTATGTCACGAATTGGCCATAAATTGAAATAAATCTTACATGTATCGAAAGGGGATTCAATTCGTCACTGATTTATGTAAAAATTACTAATTTTCTGGTGATTTAAACCTATGTATGTAAGTCGTTTGTAGAAAATAATCGGCACGATGGTGGTGTAGTAGAACTAATCCGAAGCATACAGTTTGTTTTGTGGTGGCTGCAAATGTCAGAAATCAAAAAGCAGCCACTCATGGACAGTAATTAAGCCATTGTCCAGATGGTGGTGCGGATAAGGAAAATTATCTGCAAGACCTTCCTGCAGAACAGTAACCAGTAATAAATGGCAAATACTACAAGTAACAACAGTTCAGATCTAACTAACTAACAAACTAAGTTACTAACATTAATTACAATTCAATTTGAACTTTTGAAAACCAAAATGTTCCTGATCCGGATGTATGGTCACTTGAGAAACAGAATAATTTTCACCGATTATCTGCCATCGTAAATGACAGTGATATGAATCAAACTAGTCAGTCTTGTACAGATTTGTTCCCCACACCACTTTACAGTAACCCCAGGGAAGAAGTCGCAATAAAACTTGTTTTTATTAAACACGTGTGTTGACATCTAACCGGTGTCGATGTAGCTTTGCTTTGATGTCAGTGTATTTCATGAATAACAGAAAAAACTATGCGCATCTTATGAATAAATTTACAATTTTTGTCATAAATAAATTCCCCTTTTACAGTTATTGAATTGAAATCTGAATAAGAAATGTAATTTATAGAGGAGAGTAATAATTCATTTATCTAAAGATATGATAACTTTATCGAGGAACGTTGAAATTAGCTGACAGGAGTTGACAAAGTTTGTTGTCTTGGAAGGCACCCCACCCACAACACAAAATGGTACACAAGTATCAATCCCCAGTAAGGGTTTACAAACACCCTTTCGAAATTGTTATGGCAGTAAGTATATGTTAAAAAATAGTTAAAATTTTTAAATCATAACATTATGTATGTGAGTTTGACTTGTATATGTTCTAAAAGTAGGGTAGTGACTAGTGTCTAGGGATATGGATCCATACCTGGCCTGGTGCACAGTAAAGTGCCCAATTCAGCAAAAAATCATGTACATAGCCCCATCTTTCAAACAGTACATGATAGAACTATGAAATAAAGTTTATAAGTAAGGTATGATACAGATGTAGATGTGGAGGTGAACATTTATCATGAAAATTTAGAAATAAAGTAGTGCGACAAGTTTAAGTAGGCAAAAATTAGCCATTTTTGCATGTAACGGGTTAGCATCTAAAATTTCATCATTTTTGTAAGCTGTCTCACAGAAGGTCTGTTCTTTTTTACATCTTCACTATTAAATTTTGTGAAAGAAAAATATCTTTGCTTTCATTTGATATATAACATCATGTTCTTCTATATTTCTTGTTCTGAGAATCATGGTTTGAACCAAAGTTGTATGGATGTAACGCCCTAGAAATCTGAAAATGCTATACTTAAAAAAGTGAAGAAAAAAGTAGTATCTTTTGGTGCTAGAACATGTGGGATGGCCTTGGAAAGTTTGAAAAATATGTAAGTTGAAATAGTCAAAGTATCATTTCTGTACATCAAGTCTATAAATAAATATAGCCGAATATCTCATCAAAAGTTAGTTTGTGACAAAAAATCTGTAATGTCCGTCCCCCTACCATAAACTTCATTAAGTGTTATAAAACTAGAAATTTGCAGCATATTTTTATTACATATGATGACATGAGTAACATTTCCAAAAATTGTTGAAATCCATCAAGCAGTTTTTTAGATATTGACAAAAGTGTAAAAGTTATATGTAATGTCCGTCCCTGTAATGTCCGTCCCCACTTATCATTGATTTTAAATGTTGTATATATATTGTTATTTTCTATCAAATTCAATTCCTTTTATTTCTGATTTACCAATAAGAACTGAATTTTTTTTAAAAATGCATTTAAAATCAGTAAAATACATTATTTTGTGACATTTTTTCTTAAAAACACAGTGTGTGTAAAAAAATGTCAAAATTTGTTGAAATCTTCAGCAAAATGAATCAGTTTCATACATGAATTTTACTTTCATATAAAGAACTCATGAAAAAACATGAAAAAAGACTAATGAGTATATCTATAAAGTAAAACTTTGCCAAACATTATCTATAAGCACATTTAAAGTGTTGGGGGACGGACATTACATTTTTGTACTAAAACTACATGTTGAAAAAAGTAAGTAGAGTTTTAGTCTTCTGTCTTCTTGAAATTTATAGTGTTGTAATTTATAGGTTTTAACATCATATCCAGAAAACTATTCCCCCCTTTTGTCCCTTAGTAATTACAAAAACGTTTTGAAATGCTACCATACTGTTTAAACACTTGATCCCCCTCCCCTAGTGCCCTACTGTATATTTCTTATCTTTTATATTTTCTCATATTTTCATCAACACAATAAAGGGTCATAAGATGCATCAAAATCATTAAAACAACATAATTAATTAGTGACCTATTGAGATGGCAACAACATGCCATAAAACACAGGTGGCCATAGAAGATCACAAAATCACACTTTCTCAACAGGGTGCCAATATACAAGGGACCATAAAACCCCTAAACTGGATCTTAATTGATCATTATGGAATCTTTACCTAAAACAACACTCTTTGATGTAAGTGTTATAATCCAGTGTATTGTATAAAATTAAAACCCCTAGTAAGGATATATTTTGCCTTTTTTGCCAAGGACTTCCCCCTTTAAAAAAAGTATTATATTAAATTAAACCATGAAAAATAAAAGACTGGTACAAGTATACAAACAAGTATACAAAAAAAAACCAATGTGCTGAAGTGTTATATTTTTTCAATCATAGACAGAACATTATTATGTTATCATTATTTCTTTTTGTACCATTAACACAGCACTGATAGAAAGCTAAACTGATACAGTAATGTTATGGTCATCTACATTTAATATGCTTGTATTCTACTGGAAGGTTGTTAGATATGGATTATTTTTATGGGAATGCGTGTACTGCATGTATGTTTTTTTTCTTTGAAACAGAACAGTACTTGCATATATATGTCAGATAATATGCAGTAAAGAATTGATTGTAAAGCTGATTTTGACAAATACTGCTTAATATTAGCAGAATACTTTTTGAAAATTAGTAAAAATGAAATACTTCAATCTTGCTCGCTTTTTAACTGCTATTTGAATGAATGTCTGAAATGAATTTCCTTTATAATTTAGTAAAACATTTATTATATTTATAGACATATTACCTATTGAAATGACACAAATGTTTCCTTAGTTAAGAAATTTGAATTTCAGAGTAATTTATGTTCCAAAGTAGTTATAAAAGCTGAACCAGTCATTTTATGTAATGTCCGTCCCCCGTTTCTGGCACTATTTATTTATGATATTTTCTGCTTAAATGTAATATATATAAGAGTATTTATGTTTCTACTTTGTTGTTTGTATTAATTAATTGCTTTAAAGGTGTTTTCCTGCTGTAAATGTTCCATTTTCCAAATTTTATATTAAAGTGAATTTTACAATTAACAGAAAATAATCGTAATTTCAAAGAAATTAGCTATTTTTTTTTTAAAAATGGAAAAGCAAAGAGTTAAGGCTTATATTTTCTTTACCTGTGACCTCAAACTATTAGAAAATACACATAAAAGAAGTGGTTTTGCATAAAACATTTACAGTAGGAATTTAATTTGAATGACAGTGTAATGTCCGTCCCCAACCCGACATGGCAACTTAAATCCACTTTTTTGAAAAAGATTCTCAAAAAGTTATCTATTTGGGTACTGATCCTTGTGCACAACATGTTGAAGTGTAGAAAAAAGGTATTTTTCAAGGCAAAGTAAAAACTTTATTTTTTGACTTAGATGCTAACCCAATTGGGCATTTTACTGTGCACCAGGCCACCTCTAGAAACAGATTCTAGAGATACGGATCCGTAAGCTTGTTAGAGATTGTTTGGTAGTATGGACCTTTTTTTTTTACTAGCATAAAATTTACCTGATATCTTTTGAAACTCAAATAACTGAGGAACACCAAATACATCACGAGGAATCAATCTAGCACAAATAGGTTAGACATTCTAATGGTAAATTATGTTTTGACCAACTTTATTTAGGTTATAAGTTATTTATGTTTTCCATGCATACACTATTACAGTGACCATAACAAGATACAAGAGAAGACTAAAAAATCAATTCAGTTTTCTGTTACAGTAATTGATAAAAAAAAAAAAAATTATTCCAAGCCTTATTAACTAATTTTTAAAACATGTAGCAACTTAAATTAAGTGCATCTGCCTTTTCGTGAATAATTGTACACTTTGTTGGGTTTTTTTTATCAATATAGATCTGTTTGTGGTTCTTTTTTTTCTGTTGAATTTCATTCATTAATTCATTTTAAAGAATATTGAAACCCATGTTAATTATTTTTTATCAACCGTCACATAAGAGGTAACAGAACAATAGTTACTCAGTGTTCTTGGGTTATTACGTTTTAAAAGAAAATGTAAACAAATGTGTTAAATTGTTAATGGTGGTAACTGTGAACCATTTACATTATTAAGGTTCAAGTAATCAAGTTTTTGGTGAATATTTATTAAATCTTATAATTTGATATTACATTGTCAACAAAATTATAGATCTGTGCAAATAACTCTGATTATCTGGAAGAAAGGAGGTCTGTATCTCTAAAACCCCAAGCAGGCTTGTCTAAAGGTACAATCCGTACCTCTAGAATCAGATTTAAGAGATACGGATCCATACCCTTGACACTTAAGTTCCAAAAAATATTGTTATCTAAAGGAAAAATATGTTCTGCACCACTACAATTTTAACAAAGGTTACAGATGATGCTTTTATTGTCGGAAACACTGTAACAGATGTAGTTCTGCACCATTAAATGTTCCATAATCAGAGTTCCAGTTAAGGGCCGTATTTTCGTAAATATAAATTTGTTAGGGTCGGATACGAATTTATTTTAAAATCTAGCTGTATCAGTACAAATTTATTTCAAAATCTGGTTGTATCAATACAAATTTATTTTAAAATTATGGTCGTATCATTATGACATGTAAACAGTATTACGAATTTCAAAGGAAGAAAGAGCCATGTTGCAAGTCCACGCCGAGTTGCGCAATTACCCATATATCTTTCTGGTACTTTATTCAACATATATACACATTTTTAGCCAAAGTATGATATATTAGGGTCTTACTAATTTTATTTCAAAAGTAAGTCAACATGGTCAAGTGGTATTGATACTAAAGAGATTTGCTTGTAATGTTACTAATTTTTGCCTTTAATTTATCTTGTAGTACCTGTACTAATTTCACAAAATATCAGGTAGTACTGTTACTAATTTCACAAAATATCAAGTAGTACCGTTACTAATTTTACAAAACATCAGGTAGTACCGATACTAATTGCACAAAACCTTATCTGGAGCTCTGCCATAATTGAAAAGGGGCTGCATCTACCTTAAATCTGTTTAATGGGCATCAACAATTATAAAAAAATTATTTTGACAATGCTGATTCTGTGGATTTCCTCTGTGCAAGGAAGTAGTTTAAATTTTGTGACATCCATTTTCACAGCAAGTGTCTCCTAAAAGGAATAAATTTTTTCAGATGTTAAATATTATTATTTGTTTCTAATAAAATTTTACGCTGTGAAGATTGACTTAAATTGTGAAGTGCTTTGTCCTCAAGAAAATTGTAACTGGAATACACAATGTACATGTAGTACATGCTTCAAACAGGAGTAAATGTAGAGTTATGTTATGTGTGCCTTTTCAGAGCTGTTCAGTCATGGTGTAGTACATTTTATTGGATTGAAACTTTACATCATCAAACCTACTTACACTTGAAACCAAGTTAAACAGATTGAATGTTATTAAATTTATTGGGAATGCCTGGCCTATTTAGTCTTTGCAAACTGTGTTTATTTTGTGTTCACCCCATCTGTGACTATCTAGCTGATTCTCTTTAAAAACTGTATATATATGGATTGAAACTTCACACAATGTATCCTACTTCTCACACTAACTTAAATAAATAAGTTAAATAACTTACTTGATACTAATTTAAATTTTATGGCTTTTTTAGCTCGAATGTTCAAAGAATAGGTAGAGCTATTGGACTCACCTGTGAGTCAGCTTTCTTGTCCCGATTTGGTTAAGTTTTTGTATGTAAGCTGGTATCTGAGTAACCACTTGTGGGAATGGATTGAAACTTAACACACTTATTCACTGTGATAAACTGACATACATTGCACAGGATGAGGTCTTATAACTCTATTTTGCTTTTTTTACAAAATTATGCCTCTTTTTAGACTTGTATGTATTCAATTGACGTGACTGTTGAATAGTCAAGCATTGCTGTCCTACAACAGCTCTTGTGTTTAATTTCAGTGAACATTAGATAATTTTTTTATGCAAGTTGTTAATCACCATCACAATGAATAAATGAAAATAAGTGTATCACAGTCATTTTAGAGCAGACTTTCTGATGAACAGCTCTTGTTTTCTGTTTGTAAGTTTAAAGTTGCAATCAGTTAAAAGTGTAGGATGGTTGATTATTCTGTGTGGGGAAGTCTGAACTTCTCACTTTTCACCTAAAAAGACATTTTATTTGCTTTGGGTTACATCTCCCAAACTTATTGGTAGAATAGGCAGGTCTTCCTGGATATTTTGGATTCTAATTTCATACAATACACCCCTCTTATCTAGTGTACATTTTGTATGTTAATAACCAAGTTAGAGAACATTCTGTTCAAATTAATTAGAACTATTGCCCAAATTTGACTAAATTTGTGTATACGTTACAAGTTGTTATTATTAATACATTTTTGTAAAAGTTTAATTGGTAATAAATTGTAATAAAATAAATTGATGCATAGGTCTTTTCAAGTTATGGTCCTTGTTTAACTCAGAAGTTGACAAATTGTCAAGCATACTGCACTCATGTTGGGAACACCAAGAAGAAGAAGAAAGACTGCACTATGTTCAGCTCTTGTTTATGATTGTAATTCTGCTACTATCTGGCCATTTTGATATACCCATGTAGCACATACACAGTCATGTATTTATCATAAAAGTGACTAGAGTATAACTGATAAATAATTATGTTACAGGCATATGAGAAGCGGTTTCCAACCTGTAAAATGATTCCAGTCTTTCTAGGAAGTGACATCATAAATGAGTACAAGAGTGAGGACGGAGCCATACATGACGTGGAGAGACGGTGCAGACTAAATGTTGATGCTCCGTATCTGTTGAAGAAGGTTTGTAGAAAATGTTGCTCAAAATATACTTTTTCATTGTGCTTGATGATATTTAAGTTTTTACACTGGTGGCATTTAGGGCAATTAGACTCTTAATGTAGATAATAATTCTAAATTATACAACAATTTTCTACATGCAAGAGTTATATGAAGTTTTCTTCAGCATACAGTCATTTGATGTTTGTGTTCACTATATATATAATTTATACATATTGGCTATTCTTTTGATCTTTAAGTTATTAATATGTAAATTATGCTGTATTGTTAGTGGTAATTGGTTGAATGTTAACTTTTGTTTGTTTGTTTTGAACTTGATTCAACAGGATATTTCAGCTAGAGCTATTTATGTAATGTTACAGCAGTTAGGCAACCTAGCCAGTGCTGCAGGATATTGACCCTGCTCAGCTGTAAACGGCAACTGCTGCCAAGGAACTGTTGGTAGAAGACAAATGACTTAACCCTTACCCTATGAAATTGCCCATCTTTCAATTTGGACAGTACCATTGACTGTTAAAAGGGGTGCTTACTAAAAATATACTGAGACTGAGTGAATGGTGAACAGTGCAGATCATGATCTTCACTGGTCATTAAGGCAGAATCAGTTGTGTCCAGCATGATATGGGTTTATTAGAAATTGTCACAGAGAACATTCCCAAGTGCTTGTTGTAAGGGTCATTCAGTCCTTGGCCACCTGAGCCATTTGCTACAGTTTCATACGAGTGGTTCAAACTTCACACATGCAGTTCTTGAAATTAGGCTATTTTATTATTTAAAATTCAAATTATGTAACTTTTGCACTTATCATGCTGAAAGTGGCTCAAAAAAGTTTAGTGACGATATTACGGTTGGTGAAACTGCTTACTACTTGATTAGCAATCATATGACCTTAAAGGAAGCCAGACTAAACCGCTCCTGCTGATATTTCATGAAGCAGACAAAACCCATCCCAGCCAAGTCCAATCCTGCAGATATTTCATAAAGTGGACAAAACCCATCCAGTCTCCAGTACAAAAAATTGAATAATCGTAATTTAGAAAATAACTTTTGAAATTATTCTTCATCTTATTCCAGTGTCAGCAGCTGTCTTAAACTGTATTGTCACTCTCCATGTAAATATCTTAAAATAAGAATAATAAGAAAAGTTATGGGAGGGTTTTTTCTAGCCTCACTCATTTGGCTTATCGGGATATCTTTTTTCATTATCAGATATTTGATAGTTGCCATTCCTCTAATGGGACAGAGACAGTCAAAAGTTATCATGCTGTCCTATTATTATGTCTCCCACCACACAGTGGTGTGGGAGACATATTGATTTACTCCTGTCTGTGTGTGTGTGTGTCTGTCTGTCACAAATCTTGTCCGCGCTCTAAGTCGAACATTTCTCATCTGATCTTCACCAAACTTGAACAAAATGTGTTTGCCAATAAGTCCTCGGCCAAGTTCGATAACTAGCCAAATCGGCCCAGGCACTTCAGAATTATGGCCCTTGAATTACCGAAAATACTGATGCCAGTGATACAGGTCTTGGTGCATGGTTGACTCAGATACATAATGGAGAAGAAATGCCAATCTAGATGATAAGGCAATTGTGGGAGACATGCGTTTTTCTCAAAAGCAACTCTAGTTTGGACTAGGTTTTGTCCACTTCAACAGGAGGGGTTTTGTACGGGAAGGGTTTTGTTGTAAAGTTGTCTTTCCTACTGAGCGTAGAAGCTTAAGTGAGTTGATAAAGTTCAAATTAGACTGCCATCAAGTTCCTAATTGTTGGTGCAGAGTGGTTTTATATATAGTATACAGATCTGACATGCGATTAATTTATTTTACAGATCGTTGGTGTTGATCATGTGATATTTATACAAAAGAACTGTCTAGATAGAAGAAACAGAACACTGAAAATATATGCACGTAACGAGAGCTTTTCATCACGTATCGTGATTAACGAAGTCTGTACATATACTGTAAGTAATTCTATCATTTTCAGTATGATATTTTCTTCATGTAATTGAAACTTAAAGTGTTTTCAGTTGGAGACAAAAGTGTAACTATATATCAAAGGGTGAATGAGAAAGAAGTCTTATCGCTTCTTTTTATTTATAGACTTCTTTCGCATTCATCCCTCAGTAATTATGGCATTCACCCCTCGATATGTAAAACAACATCACATGGCTCAGGCATCACCTCAAATATGTACACAGTGCTTACATGTAAAATGGAAACAATGGCAAGCTGTTTGTTTCTTTCTGACTATTTGAATAAATTATATCTGAAAGAAATTCCTTCTATACTGCTTCACAGAACTTGTCTTGAGTTTTGTTTACCAAGCGAAAGCAGTCACAAGAAGTAAAAGATAATTGTTTCTGTTGACTGAAATTCAGTGAAAGGTAAAATTATCCATAATACATATCTTTCCATTAGAAATATGAAATTCTGTATGGTCAGAGGAGAACATGTCAGCTACTATCATCTGTGAGTAGTACCTCAACAGAAAACTGTTGAAATAGGACATCATAGTTATGATAATTTCAGTCAGAATGTAGAATTTACATTGAATTTCATGTAAATGTATATAAACTGTTGCAGGTCCATGAGGAGAATTCAGACTGGACGTGTTTTGAACAAGAAGCTAGTCTTGATATAAAGTCTTTCTTTGGTTTTGAGAATACAGTAGAAAAAATCGCCATGAAGCAATACACGCATAACATTAAAAAGGTATATAATTCAATAGTTTCATTTACTTTAGTTTATACGTAAAGTTGAAAAATTGTATTTCATACTTTTTTTAAGGGACTTTACATTAATAATGAAATTATGCATCGAATATCTTATTTTCATTATATTGCATTTAATAATTTATTTTAAAGATGATTACCAATGTATACCTTTATGGGCTACTTGTAAAGACTATAAATAAGGTTACAAATGTAAAGAATTGGTCAGTTAATTTTTAGAGAACGATATAAGTCCAGACAAGAGCTGTTGTAGATGTGCTTTGATAGGTTAACAGAACGTCATATAATAATTACAGATTTGTTTTACTGAAAAGCAAATGTTAAACTAAACCAGTAAGGTACAATATTGTAGTAATTTCATGTTCTCTTTAGGGCAAAGAAGTCATAGAGTACTACATCAATGAACTGATTAAAGAAGGAGTGACAGAGTTACCACGCTGGGCAAGCCCGTTGCAGTCGGGTCAGGCCCAGTCAGATCAACAGTCTTCCCAGGACAGTGGTGTGAGGTCAAGGTCAAATAGTGTAGTCAGCAATACCAGTCAACATAGTCATAGCAGTCAGAGTAGCTTAATACTGGGCGCAACTGCGGCATCAATAACCACCCCTGTAGAAGGTAGGTGTTTTTGTAAGCTCAACTATTTGAAGAATAGATCAAGCTTTTCTACTTACTCTGGCGTCTGCGTCACACCTTGGTTAAAGTTTTTGATGCCAGTACCAGTATCTATCATTTAAAGGCATATAGCTTTTAAACTTTATATCACCAAAACGAATGAAGGTATTGAATTGAAACTTCACATGTGGCTTTGGGGTTATAAAACTAGATGATAGCATCAAGTCCCATAACTCTGACCTGTAATTTGGCCAAAATATGCCCCCTTTTGGATTTAGAAAATCCTGGTAAAATTTTGCATGCAAGTTGCTGTCTCCAAAACTAAAGCAGATACTGGATTGAAACGCTATAGATATTTCAACATTGAGGGTAATATTCCTGTTAATTGGACAACAATTCAAATAGTCGAGCACTTGATGTTTTACGAACAACTCTTGCTATTTTTAACAGTGAGACAAAGTCAGTATCATCGTATGTAAACACAACAACCCCAGTCACAAAAGCATAATGCTTAGGCCATCTGCTGCATTGACAGCTGCAGGGTTGTACTTTGTCTCCATTTATATCCATGTTGGTGCTTTTTATTTTTGTTCATGTTGTGTCTTTGCAAGACTAGTAGGTTTAATTTTATCTAACCTGATAGAATTAGTAATTCTGGAGTAATCTCCCTTGGACTTTTGAGCTGCTAAGCAGCTGCTTACGAAGCAAAAACAGTTGACTGTGCATAGATCAACTTGTATGACATAGTTTAACATATTATGTCCTGTTATTTCAGAGACTGTACATGTGATTGCAGAGAGCTCGGGTAAGCTTGATGCCGACTACATTGAACGGTTCCTGGGTCACCTGACACCAGTACAGGAAAGTCAGTTGGTACAACTGAGACAGATCATACAGAAAACACATAAAGGGAAGGTAATAACCATCAAGTTCTGCACAGTTCTTTTGACTTTTGGGTTAAGTGACTGAATATCTTGTTATCTTGTTCATAAGTTTCTTCCAAAATTTTATTAAACTTTTATTGCTCCTACTTTACTCCCCACCCACAACATCCTTCATAAAATTGTGTTCGTAAATACTGTAAAATTTTGTAGAGATGAAATTTCATGGTTCAAGGGTCAAAACAATCATTTTATAGTTACATGAATTCATGCATTACCAGTCTAGAAGATAAAATTAGAAGGAATATTATTACTTATTGTATTTAATTTCTTTGGGATTTATATTTATAGATGGACAAAAGTTGTTCCCCTTGAACATCAGTCTTAGTACAAATTTACCATATATGTAATATATAAAGTCTCAGTTAAGGTAAAAGAGAATACAGTGTTAATACTTTAATCAGTTAGTTTTTATCAGATCACCCAGTGAATAAAGCTATAATGTATATTGTAGATACCCAAAGATGCTCATATATTGAGATTTCTACGAGCACGAGATTTCAACGTGGAGAAAGCACGGGAGATGCTGGCTCACTCCTTGGCTTGGCGTAAACTGCACAATATAGACCATCTCTTACACACATATAAACCTCCAGATGTGTTAGAGAAGTATTACACAGGAGGCTGGCATTATTGTGATAAAGGTATTGTAACACGCCATAGCTTGGCAGAAAATGCTCAGTAAAGGTTATGTCTTACACATTTGTAAACGTCCTGATGCTTTAGAGAAATATTACGAGGGAGGCTTTCATTACTGTAATAAAGATATGGGAAAAGCCTAAGCTTGGCTTAAACTGCACAATACTATACAGGTAATATCATGTGCAAATATAAACCTCAAGGTTGGAGAAATATTACAAGGGAGGCTGGCATTTTATGAGATAAAAGTGTATAACTCCTTAATTTGACATAAACTGTAGGTCATCTCTTATACACACAAACCTCCTGCCAATCATCAAGCATTTATACCAAAGAACTACTCTGACTTTTTGATCAGTAGGAGTAATAGGAATTTAAATACAATTGGTGAATAAAAATGTATAGTTTTGCCTGAATTTTTCTGTTTTAAAACATTTTGATGGAAGACCAACTTAAAAGTATACCTCTTCTCTGGAAAGCACTTCATTAAAGAATACACATTTCAGTGTGAGGACTAGCTTTTGTTTCTGTGAAAATGTTTTAAACTGTAAACAGGTCTTTTTCCTGGTCTTTCCTGTTTTCTCACGGTAAAGTCATGTTTCTCTCAATCTGTTGTTTGTTTTTATAGATGATCGACCACTGTATGTACTCAGACTTGGCCTGATGGATGTTAAAGGCTTGATGAAATCAGTTGGTGAAGAAAACCTACTCAAACATGTAAGTGTTATACAACAATTGAATTGTTTATTTTAAATAAACACTTGCGGTCACTGAAAGCACGCACGCGAATCGCCAATACACTAATAATGATAACGCGTGATGTAATCAGTAAGATATGAAAGGCGGAGGTAAACCATCATTGACAGGTGATAGCAAGGCAGGACTTAATGTCTAATGACAGCAGTAAGTCTAATGACTGTTGTTTCAAATAATGTTTCATCCATTATAATATTTAGTAACATTTGCAATAAAACAAAGATAAATGATTATGGTTGAAAACTTGACATTACAGTTTACCAAGAATTACCATGTGATACTCTTTGGTGATGTTGATTTTTGTAGCTGTTCAAAGAATGATTAGACTTGTTGCACTCACCCTTTTATCTATGACCATGTTTTGACAGGTTAAATGTTTGTATTGTAACCAGTGGTAGGAATGGATTGAAACAGAATACACTTGCTCACTGTGATCATGTAATTTATTTATTGTACCCCCCGACAACAAAGGGTATACTGGTTTCAGGTTGTCTGTCTGTCTGTCCATCTGTCTGTCTGTCCGTCTGGCCGTCTGTCCGTAGACGCAATCTTGTGCGCACCATCTCTCCTTATCCCCTTGACAGAATTTAATGAAACTTCACACAAGTGATCAGTACCAACAGTAGTTGTGCATGGGGCATGTTAGGTTCTTTTAGAAAAAAAAATTGCAGAGTTATGGGACTTTGTTTTTTTGTTACTATACTATATACATAGACACAATCTTGTGCGCACCATCTCTCCTCATCCCCTTGACACAATTTAATGAAACTTCACACAAGTGATCAGTACCAACAGTAGTTGTGCATGGGGCATGTTAGGTTCTTTTAGAAAAAAAATTTGCAGAGTTATGGGACTTTGTTTTTTTGTTACTATACTATATACATAGACACAATCTTGTGCGCACCATCTCTCCTCATCCCCTTGACACAATTTAATGAAACTTCACACAAGTGATCAGTAACAACAGTAGTTGTGCATGGGGCATGTTAGATTCTTTCAGAAAAAAAATTTGCAGAGTTATGGGACTTTGTTTCTTGTTAACATACTATGTACATACAGTCTGCATATGCAATCTTGTGCGTGCCTAATCTACCAAACCCTTACACACAATTTAATGAAACTTCACACAAGTGATCAGTACCAACCCTAGTTGTGCATGGTGCATGTTACATTCTTTTAGATAAATATTCTGCATAGTTATGGGACTTTGTTTTTTGTTACTATACTGTATACATACAGTCTATATACATACAGTCCACATAATTATGCAATCTTGTGTGCGTCAAATTGCAATGTACTGTGTCAGTGCATGCGGGGGGGTACATTCATCACCTTTAGTGATAGCTCTAGTTTATTTGGGTTTTACGGTGCACCAACACAGTATAGGTTATATGGCGCCAAACAGGACTACAAATTGTGGTTTCACATTTCATTTACATCGAAATAAAAACATGAGGTATGGAATCAAAATTTATATACCTGCTGGAATCACAGAGTTACAGCAAAACCAAGTGTTAAGACCCTATTAGTCGCCTCTTACGATCATGCAAGGGTAAGATAGTGGTTCTAATTCTTTTCATACACAGATCGTCCCAGAACCACATGGGGCGTGATCATGTAGAATACAGTGCACAGGTTCAATAACTCTATTTGAGCTGCACCATGAGAAAACCAACATAGTGCTTTTGTGATCAGCACGGATCCAGACCAGCCTGCACATCCGTGCAGTCTGGTCAGGATCCATGCTGTTTGCTTTCAAAGCCTATTGCAGTTAGAGAAACCATTGGCAAACAGCATGAATTCTGACCAGACTGTGCAGATGAGCAGGCTGGTCAAGATCCATGCTGGTCGCTAATGCACTATGTTGGTTTTCTTATGGTGCAGCTCATTCCGCTTTTCACAAAGTTATGCTGCCCTTAGACAAAGCAATTTGGTCAAGTTTTTTGTATTGTAAGCTTAAATCTCATTTAGCATCATGTGAATGGGAAATTTCTATGATTCAAGGTTACTTTAAAACGTTTGTGTTAAAACAAGCTTTTTTAATGCTTACCATTTTGTACTATCTTTTGTCCTTGTAGCTATTCATTTAACTGACAAGGCTTTGGTCCAGGGTTACATGAATGTTTCTTTCCTTTGACAGCCACTGTTAATATTGTTCATTAATAAACTTTTTTTTTTTTTACCCTATCATGCCTATTGACTGTTGTTTCTATATATACAGAGATTATCTAGTTGCAGCATTGACATTGTATGGCTCTAGCTTTCAGCCACATCAGATAAGTCACATTAAAATTAACTTCAAAAATACTTCCATTTTTTTTTTATCAGTGGAAAATGCTGACTTTTGAAAGTTTGTTTTAAGATTATTAAGTGGTGTAGTTCAAACATTTGATATGCAACTTTAGCTTAAATTTATCTGAATAACACAGGAATCTTACATTCAGAACTCTTTAATTTTAAAATTTGACAATTACTGAATGCTGTCAGATAAAAAAAAACTGCAAAATGTCTGGCAGTTGATTGATAAGGATTGCCCTGCTTTATCAAAATACAAAACACCCTTTTCTTAACTATTAATTGCTACAAATGTGTCAAAGAATTTGGTCTAATAAAAAAAATGCTGATTTTTTTTTTAAACTGCATTTGTCTGTTGAATAATGTCACCCTGTGTGTTATTGATTTTGTGCTATCTGTCAGTCTGTGTGTCCTGACTACTTCAGTCTCTGAAATTACTTATGGTATCATTTCGATCAAACTTTGTACTAAGGTTCTGTACCAATGCTTGTTTTGTATATGTTTGACATTTTCTACTCTAGTGAATGATTTTTAGCTCGACTTTTCGAAGAAAAAGTAGAGCTATTGCAATCGCCCCGGCGTCGCCGTTGGTTAAAGTTTTTGATAAAGTCAAATATCTCTGTTACTATCAAAGCTATTGACTTGGAACTTAAAATAGTTATTTACTAAAAAAAGTCTACACCAGGAGAAACAATCCCCATAACTCTGATTTGAATTTTGACAGAATTATGCCCCTTTTTAACTTAGAATTTTTGGTTAAAGTTTTTGATAAAGTCAAATATCTCTGTTACGGTTAAAGCTTTTGACTTGAAACTCAAACTAGTTATATACAGTCAAAGTCTGCACCAAGAGACACAATTCCCATAACTCTGTTTGAATTTTGATAGAATTATGCCCCTTTTTAACTTAAGAATTTTTAAAAAAAAAATTGATAAAGTCAAATATCTCTGTTACTGTTAAGCTTTTGACTTGAAACTCAAAATACTTATTAACTATCAAAGTCTGCACCAGGAGACACAATTCCCACATCTCTGATTTGAATTTTGACAGAATTATGCCTCTTTTTAACTTAGAATTTTTTTGTTAAAAGTCAAATATCTCTGTTACTGTTAAAGCTTTTGACTTGAAACTCAAAATAGTTATTTACTATCAAAGTCTACACAAGGAGACACAATTCCCATAACTCTGATTTGAATTTTGACAGAGTTATGTCCCTTTTTAACTTAGAATTTTTTTTACTGGCAAAGCTCTAATTCAGAGTCAAGCACTGAGAAAAGTCGAGCGCGCTGTCTTACGGACAGCTCTTGTTTGCACAGTTATTGCCCCTTATAGGCAGTTTTTTAATAACTTTTTCAGACGTATGCTCCTATTTTACTGATGAATGGACCTTTTCAGGATTGGCCAATAGCAAGTCTAATAACTGTTGTGCATCTTTTACAGGTTTCTTTTTTTTGGTTGATTGATTTTTTGTGAAGAAATGGACCTTCAAAATAAAAGTGCTACATTTTTTATACGCCGTCTCTGAAAGAGCGGGGTGTATTATGTGAACACCCGTGGCGGCTGGCTGGCAGGCGTTCAGAAGGTGTCCAAAGCATGTCCGCTCTTTAAGTCAAACTGTTTTCATCAGATCTTCACCAAACTTACTGACAATGTTTGTGGCCAAGTTCAATAACCAGCCAAATCGCCCCAGGCACTCTTGGATTATGGCCCTTGAATTACTTGAAAAACAGTGAAATTAGCCTTGTCCGCTCTCTTAAGTCAAACAGTTTTCATCCGATTTTCAGCAAACTTGATGACAATGTTTGTGGGCATAATATCTCAGTCAAGTACGATAACCATCCAAATCGCCTCAGGCACTCTAGGACTATGCCTCCTTAATTAGGCCAAGTTCGATGACGGGCGTATTTTGTGACAGTCTGGCACTCTTGTTGTATATTTCGCTTTGTTAACACTCGAGCATCATGATTTCTACACTGGTCTGGCCAGTCATATTCATATTGACATAGAATGTGTATACCTATTAAGATCTTTTCAATTCGGCCTATTAAGTTCAGAGTTATGTACCCTTGATTTATGGAAAATGCCATATTTCACTGTGATTAACTGCTGAAACTTCTATTATAATCTTCTTAGTGTCAGTCAGGTATTCAAAAAAAATAAAAATATCAGGATCATATATGATTAAAAGCTAAGAGGAGTTCAGAAGAAATTTATTGAAAATTAAGGACTTCTTTCCTGTGAGTATCAAACATTTATCAGTACAAAAACATGATAGAAAGAAATATAGAAATGAAGACTTACTCAAGAGATTCTGATGACCAAATACATAATGTACAACACACAAAACTAAAATTCTAACGGCAGAAATGAAATCTTCACACAAATTCAGAATATTTATATCAAAAATAATTTTACTTGTTTTAAGTTTTCAGATTGGCTTTTTTATTTTGTTCTTGAAACCTGGTACTTCAGTGTACGCTGGTGGCTGTCCTGAAACTTGATCGTATGATGGCGTAATTGTAAAAACACGACCATCATTGTGTTCACCCCCTGATGCTTGTCTGTTATTCTCACTTGGTTGCTCTGCAGATTGCCCAGGATTGACAGAATGAGAAGGATTGATCCTGACATTTTCTTTGCAACACGTACAGTCTGAATCGCAGCAGTTTTTACATTCCCAATTATTCTCAGCTGCAGCAAACATTAATATAACCAGTAGGATAAGCAGTAGAAATAGTAGGCCGGGTATTAAACCCAGGTAGAAAGAGTAGCCGAGCTGGGATGTTGCAAACTGACCAGCATGAATCAGACATCCAATGAAGCTGAAAACAGCTGAAATATATTAGGATAAATTTTAAGATTTTTGATGCATAAATTACCCAACCATTTATCACTCATGTAGGACATTAACTCGCTAAAAGGTGACAAATGCTTTGAATAATCTAGGCATCTGACAACAGGGTAATTAAAATGGTAAATGTAGTAAAAATCAAAAACTTTACATCTCAAATTAACATGCACTGGTTTTGTATTTTGTAAGTTGCCCAGCTTAGGTGGGTTAACCCTTATCATGCAGGACACAATTGATTCTGCCTTAAAAAAGTTCTGACCAGTGTAGATCATGATCTGTCCTGTTCACCAATCAGTCAGTATCTTTTGGAAAGTACCCCTTTTAATAGTAAAGGTACTGTCCAAATTGAAAGATTGATAAGTTTGTAATAAAAATTTAGCAGGGTAAAAGGTTAACCCAGATGCAGGCCTATGCTTGAAATAATGTGCTTTAAGTAGACACCATCCTTTGTATGACTGAAAAATTGTGGAAAAATATGCTTAACCCAAACTCATACACACACACACAGAGCTCAACATACACAGTTAGTTTATATAATTTTTATTTGTGTAGCCAAGTTAAATATATAGGATGAGAAATTTCTATATTTGAATCAGTATTTTATGATAATCAAAAGTTAAGCATTATACATCTTTAAAGGAATATTTACCAGAAATACTGTAGCAGATCATTACTAAAGCAAGGTAGCCGGCACAACCTTCATCTGTGCAACAAATGCAGCATACACATTTGATAGGAAGGAACATAAAGATAAAAGCTATGTATACAAATATTAGAGCTGCACCATCCACCCCTGAAATTAGTAGATGATAAGAAACAGAATGGTTCAGTTAAGAGGAGTAGTGTTTAAGTGGTTAAGGTGCCATCCGCTCAATGTGGGGGTCATTGGTTCGTCATATGGCACCAGAACTCAGGTTTTTCCAGCATGCAGACTAGAGATTGATTCAAGTAAACTTGAATCTTGCATCACAATCAAGCTAAAAAGATTAGTAGTTGTAAAAGAGGAGTAGTTCTGTAGTGGTTAAGGTGTCAGGCACTCAGCATGGTGGTGAGATCCAACACTACTGGGGTCATAAAAACCCCTTCTCATATGACACAAGTTCTTCTTTCCCAAGAAGCAGATTCTAGAGTGGTACAACTAAGCATGAATCTTTCTTCGTAATCCAGCTTATATAAATTTGTATAAAATTAATGAGAGCTGAGATTTTAATATATTATCTGGATAAGTTACCTAAGCACACAATCTGACTATATATAAAGTACTTGATCTTCTAAATGAAGATCTGAGGATGACCCATTCACATTCATCTTTCAGTATATTTGGATTTCCGATATTGCTATTTTTGTTTTCGCAAATCTGTTTTTATTTGAACCAATCAGACGACTTGTTTCAACAAGCATTTGGCTGAACCATCAAAATAGTGTTGAATGTCACAGGGTGAGAAAAATGTGCAGTCAGTCTGAGGCACGAACCCGGAATCCCTCGCTTACAGGGCGAGTGCTCTATCGACTGAGCTAACCCGGTGCCTTACATATTCTCCCGGGCGTACATGACAAAGTCCGTACCATAACATATGATACCTCTCAAAACACGAGGGTGCAGTCATCATGTGGTCGGCATAAGAATTGTAAACATGAAAAACCCAGGCTAAATATATATTTTTTAAACTTCTACTTTCGCTTTCAAAATGTTGAAAGCAAGGCTCTGATTGGCTAATGGAAGAGTTGTTAGAATGAGGCTATCAATAGCATGGCTTCAGATCCAAAGCGTAGCGTTTATTGGAGATGTGCTTTAGTCAGAATAGATTTGCCTGAGCACAGTTCTAAAATTATTTCAGTCTGTTGCTTCTTTTGTTGAAATAACTTAGAAACTATTGGGTGGCAAGAAAACCATTGCGCACAGATAAAGTTGGCACTTAGTAATAAAGTTTGTTTAAACAGAAGTATTGTTCACTACATTTTAAGCATTTCTAAATAAAATTCTACCAATAACTTGTAAAAAGGCTGTTACCATTACATTCTGTCCGTGTTGTGGTATAGTGTGAATACCATGTTGAATGATCTACAGTTTGTACTTCACAAGCCCAGTGGTTAGTGAATAGAGCAGTTGGTGTTAAGACAAGGGTACACAGTAGGAACAGGCCTAGTAACACGCCTGCGCAGACTTGAAGACAACTACCATCATCTCCAGGCAGACCTTTTGCCATGGTTAATGTCAGTCTGTGCTTTATAGGCTAGGTCTAGTTTTAACAATATAAAAATTTACAACAGAACCAATGGAAGATGAGGTGACAACACTTTACACAATGGGTAGTTAGAACAATTTATTTAATTAAACAACAAGATTAAAAAAAATTAAAACTAATTTATAAGTTTTCCTTTACAAATACTTAAAAAGAAATAAGTTAAATTTTCTTTGGCTCAGAAAATAATAACAGTCTTTGGCTCTATGACCATATTATGAGTAATTCTGTTCAATACTTTTAAACAGTGGAGTAGTTATTTATTTCAAATATCAAGTGTATAATGTATTTGTCTGCTAGAACAAGACCAAAACCCAAGGATAATTAAACAATGTAAAATATTAATGAAAAAATTAGATTAAATACAGAAAGTACTTTCCATGGCAGTAAAAAACAAACTTATGCTGGAAAATTTCTTCTACAAAAATATATTTATGGCTACATCTTTAAGATATTTTTTTATGATGATGTTGTTGTTGTCATTTTTTTCCATTTGCTAAAATTTAGTATTTAATTTAAAGTCTACTTACGTTTAACAAAAGTCCTTTCCTAAATGTACTGACCTTAAAGGTAGTTGAAATTTTCTGTGAGTCTGCCGTAAAGTAAAGTAAATTAAAGGTGAATAATTTGCTTATGCATGTTTTTTTGCGCGTGTCTGTATGTGTACCATACATATTCTAAACTTTTATACTTAGTGCTGAATGGTGTTTAAAGAAAGAAATTTGATAAACATTAAGACTCATTCCTGCATGCTTACTTTAAGCCATAATAAAAAATAATTGCATAAGTATGACACTATCACATCCACCTGTCCCCTGAATTTTCATGGCACCCAGTATATTTTATCTAAAAGAAAAAAAAGTTTTTTTATCAATGATAACATTTGTATTTCAGATTTAAGTAGTTTTGTTATTTTATTATCTGTTTATTTAATAGACATTATAACACTGTTCTGAATATCTTGATGTTTTTAATGTCATTGTGTCATTTACCATGCTTACAAACTCAAAAATAAAACCTGACCCCTGACACTTAAGAAAGAGTTGGATGATAATCTAGCCATTATTAGTTCATAATTACCTTTATATTGAAAACTTTGTGTCAGTTATAATTTGATATTGCTCATTTTCACCACAGACAAGATAAAATCTGATAATTAGATTAATATCGTCAGATTATTCATTGCATGAGTTGTGGCATATTTTTGCGACTTCACATGTAGTCAATATAGCGACTACCAAAGCAAGGATTTAACTGGACAAAACAGCTTCTTTCTGTTTCATTTAAACCATTTAGTAATTTAAAAATATTAAGCCATAGACTTATTTCTTGAAAAAGTACCGGAGTATCCGTTTAAAGGCAATTTATAGGTCATTGTCATAAAACGATTAGGAATGATATGGTACTGTAACTCTTATAATATTGCTAGTTTTGATAGTGTTCAGCAGAATTCTAAAGAGGTAAACATTAATTCATGCTTATCATTAAAAAAGGGCAGAAAAAATATTTTAACTTGACAGACTACCAAATTTGAATCTTATCAAAAAAATATTTATGGTGGTTGATTCTTAATCTGTTTGTAGATTTAAAAACTTTTACTTCCTGAATTTTTTAGACAGAGATTAAAGAACTTTGGGTCAGATTTTTGTGTGACCTTGTTTAATTTTGCCTGAAAAATTGTGATGGCCCCTTAAACAGTGAAATAAAATTTTCACGACTCGGTTGGCTTTTTCTTCAAACATATTGATGCCTGTGTGTCTTATCAGACTTAGGATATGGGTGGTTTTCAAAATAATGAAGCTTTTTCTTTTCTCTCACCATACTTTAATTCAGTTTAGTTTTAGAATGTATATTGGGACAAATTATATCCAACTCAATGTAGTCATTAAATGTGTGCAATTTCAGCTTAATGACTCAAACAGTTTTAAAGTTATTTTAAATTATATAGCTAATTTTGTCCCCTGTGCACCCAAAAAAGTGTGACATTTTACATGAAGTATAGTTTTCAACTGTGGCTTACTTTTTAAAACCATGCTTTGTTGTTACAGCTTTGGCTTTTTTGTGTAACTTAAACTCTGCACATTTAAATAAAATACTTCTTTTCATTACCTACATCTTATTGTTCCCAATATTTCACATCTTGTGATGGAACCCCCTTCACAAAAAATAGTGAAAAAAATACTAAATTTAAATGTTGAACACTACAATTTCATAACCCTATTACTTTTCTAAAGTCTTAATGTTTTTCTAAGATCTTTATCCTTTCAGCTGTGAAGACACAGTATGATTTTTTTCTTTAATAAATCAACTTTCTCAGAAACTTGATGGATGTCTATACACCTAAAAATGTCCCCTGTGCACCTTTTCAGTTGTTAAGATTCAGATTTCTTTTATTCTTTAAATAAAATGGGATTTTACTTTATTTTCCTTGAAAGGGAGTTACAACAGATACAAAAGCAGCGTTCAACTTCACATATTACTGACTGTTAAACATTCACAGAGCCAAAAGTGATGTCCCCTGTGCACCCTTTTTTGACATATATCAATTATCATAGCATTACAGTAATTTGTGGTGGCAGTTCTATATTCTTAGCAGTGTGAATGCAAAATTTAGGCATTACTTTATAATTTAGCATTATATAAGAAACCCTGGACAATTTAAAATTCATTGTTTGCATTTTCTTCTGAAGTTGCCAATTTTCAAGTTTAAAAGTGGAAACATCAATTTTATTGCTTCTTAAGCTCTTAAGTTTACCTAAATATGTAATGTTCACTAGTAAATATTGTGTAGTTAAAAGAATTTTACTTACCATGAACATATTCTATGAATAAATATTTTGATACAATTTGTCCCCTGTGCACCCTTTTTAGTAACATTATAAAGTATGTATGAATTTTACTATTCCATTTTATCATGCATGGCATTTTGTCATTTTTCTACTATGAATAAGCATTGCATGTAAACTAAATGATTTCATTGTGTTAGTTATGTATAAAGTCACTTATTTTTTCATTTAAAGCATTACATTCTGTTGAATTTTCATGTGTTTGTAGTGAAATTTTTCAATTTTGTAGTTATTATGTGGAATAAACTATTTTTTAATAGTATTTGTCTAAAGTTGATTACCATTAGTCTTTTTATGAATAGAAAACTAATAATGGATGAATATTACACTGATCTTCAGTATGTGTCCCCTGTGCATCTGTAAAATAACTCAATTTTGAGCTGACAATTCTAGAAATTAGAATTACTGGACATTCTTGAAATTTGGCATGTGGTTTATGAACATGCAAAGTGAGAGAAAAAAATAGGTTTTATAACTATATGTTAGTTATTTTGCATTCAGCAACAACTTTTCTAGGTAAAGTTTTATTTTCATGTCAGATTTGTGCAGAAAGGGTGATTTTAAAAACCAATGTCCACAAACATATGATTAAATAAGTTTCAAACCATACACATACACCCATTACTTATCATTTATGTTGAAAAAATTACTGTTATACATATTTCCTTGTCATAAAACACTGCAACATTTATCACCCATCTTATGGGAAAATCACTGAACTTTCGAATTAAAGGCTGAAATATTTTCTTATTGGCATGTCTCAACACTTTCTGAGAGTTATTTCCTTCAAATTTGAAGTATTTGCTATCATAAAAAATAGGTGACCACCCTAAGAAATAAGTTTGAATTTTCAACCCCTATGTCACACTTTTGCTTCATTATTTTGAAAACCACCCATATTTGTTTGTTTCAAAATTTGTTTCACCGAGGGAACACTGTAATTTATAATGCAACAGTTTCACAAATGACTCAGAACCTTTAAACTTCATAGGGTGATTAGGACTTATAGAGTAGATGAACCATATTGTTTTGGGGTTCACTTGATCAAAGGTCAAGGTCACAGGGGTCAGTACATGGAAAACCGTTTCCAATCAGTAACTTGAGAACCACTTGACCCAGAATTTTGAAACTTCATAGGATGATTGGACATACAGAATAGATGACCCCTATTGATTCTGGGGTCATTGATCAAAGGTCAAGGTTACTTGCGCCAGGACATGGAAAACTTGAGAATCACTTGACAGAGAACATTTAAATGGACATGCCGAGTAGATGATCACCACTAAATCAACTATCAGTCACTGTGTCTCTTTGATTTTCACTCCTGTCCCCAATTGACGTCTTGTCTATTACTACTATGCTTTTGGGAAGGCATGGGCTTTTCTACAATAGCATTATATATTTTTAGATGTTATTGGTGAATGAAGAAAGTTTATGGAGAGATTTATATTTATTTTCAGGTATTATGGGTGAACGAAGAAGGTTTAGAGTGATTTATATATCTTTTCAGGTATTATGAGTGAAAGAAGAAGTTTTACAGTGATTTATATCTATTTTCAGGTATTATGGGTAAAATATTGAATGAAGAAGGTTTACCATGATACATTTCTATTTTCAGGTATTCTGAGTGAAAGAAGAAGTTTTACAGCGATTTATATCTATTTTCAAGTATTATTAGTGAAAGAAGATGTTTTACAGTGATTTATATCTATTTTCAGGTATTATGGGTTAATTAGGAAGTTTTACAGTGATTTATATCTCTTTTCAGGTATTATGGGTGAAAGAAGTGTTACAGTGATTTATATCTATTTTCAGGTATTTTGGGTTAATTAAGAATTTTTTTACAGTGATTTATATTTTTTCAGGTTTTTGGGTGAATAAAAAAGGTTTTTACAAAGACCCAAGAAAAAGTTTACAAAAAAAAAAAGGACCCCAGTGGGGAAAAACATCGTGATACATTTCTAACTAAATGAAAAAATTCTAATATGGAATTATTCATGCTTTTTCAGTGGTTTACTGAAATAAATGGTGATTAATTGGTAAACCCACAGTAAAATTATCAAAATTTAATTTTTCACTGTCCCGGGACATTCCCCCCCAATTTGGACACCCCTTAGAAAATTGTAATACATAGGGGGGGTTTGGTTGTATAGTTTCCCCTTTTTTTAAATGTTGTAACAAAACAACAACACTTAAAAATCTGACGCCCTTTTTGTTAAAATAAAGATTTGTAAAGAACGGGATCCAGGGTCTGAAGACATTTTTACAATTTCTTTTACCCGGGGAATATGGAGACTTTCAGGTTTCAGACAGGGAACTTTAGACAAGTAGATGGACAGTTCTTAAAGAAAAAAAAAAAAAAATACCCCCAAAAAAGAAAAAAGAGTGACATGAAGTTATTTTTCTTTTTTGAGTCAAAAAATGAAGGAAAACCAAAACATTCCCCATATCACTTAAACATTTCTGTGGAATTTATCTTGGTGTTACCAAAAAAGATGGCGGGAAATGAGCCACAACTTTGCGGGCTTTATAAACCTGTTGAAGATATCTAAAAACAAAATCAGCAATGTTGCCAATTCAAGGGAAAAGAATTTTCCAAAACACGAGCTGCCTTTCAAGAAAACAGCAACGTGAAAGGCAGGGACTGGCAATAAGCCCAGAGCTCAAAAACCTGACGGGTTTTCTTGACCAGATGCCTGAAGCAGGGCACGGGATACACTCCAAGGCTTTTTTACTTCCATGTGGTTTTATGCCAAACCATTTGGGAAACGGACAGGCAAAGAATGCCGTGTCTTGCTGGGGGGATTCACTTTGAATGGACAAATTCTGGTGAGGGGTATTTTTTTTGACCAGAAGACAAACCAAACCAATTGGTCAAATCCTCGGGACATTTGGTACGTTTCAAATTCATTTTTTTTTAAAGGCTTTTTTACACTCCCCAACGTCGAACATGTGATAATAGCGGAATAAATGAGTGTTTTCATATTGAATTTATTAAACCTTGTTGAATAAAAAGAAAAATGCGAGGCCCTTCCGAGCATTTTATAAATTTTTTTCAAAGGTTTAATAAAATTTAAATGTCGAAAGACACAAAAGTAAAATTCTTTTTATCACTGTTACTATTCATGTCGAAACATCAAAAAATTAACTTTCTTTTTTTAACAAAAAGTCAATTTTTCCGCGTTCCTAATGTAAACGACGCGACTCAAGGTTATTTCATAGTGTTTATCATTTTTATTAAAGGGTTTATTTCACTCCCCAAAGTCGAAATGTATAAGTAATTTAATTCTTACAGAATTACCTAATTTTTGTGTTGTTTTTTTTCGTGCATGAAGGCACTAAAATTTTGTAATTTCAAATTGTGTCACAAATTGAAAAAATTCTTTTCCCCTATATTTCTTTTCGGTTTTTTTCATGCCCCAAAAAAGCTTTTTAAAATTTTTTATTTTGAACCCTTTAAAAAAATTTTTAAAAATTTCACAAACTTTCCTTTTGAAAAAATTGAAAACGTGAAATAAAAAAAAAAAAAATTTTGTGAAATCAATTACAGGGGGCTTTTCAATTAATTATTAAACAAGTTGAAATAAAAAAAATAAAAGCGGGCTTCAGAGCTTTTATCAATTTTACTCATCGAGTTTTTAAAGGGGACGACCTCCAGATTTGGAAAAAAATATTTTTTTTTTTTCAAATTGAACTTTTGGTCATATTTCAAATTAGAAAAGTTTTGTTTCAAAATAATTTAAAAAACCTATTCAAGAAAAAAAATGACCCGTCTGGCAATCGAAACCCGGACAACCCGGCAATAAAGAATTTTTCCGTCTTGTAAACCCTAAAGCATAGAATTAGTGGTTTTGATTTTAAAATACAATTTTTTTAATTGGGAAAAGTTTACCTGGAGTAATGCGTTACAAACGCATTTCGATTTTCATCAAAAAGAGAAAAACAGCAAATTTTAATTGGGGTTTGTCATGATATGTTTTTCAAATTAATTTTAAACCCCTTTAAGAAATATAGCATTTATTTTCCCGAAATTTTTAAAAATCTTTGTAGACTAGTAGAAGATCTGGAGGAGTCCCTTTTTTAAATAATGTGGAAGTCACAAAAGTCATATTCTTTTTTCCCCCCCATGATCCTTCCTGGCGAAAATAAAAATTTTTTACTTTCTTTACGATTATTGGGAAAAAGTCATTTGACAACGTCTCCTATACTATAAACAACTCCCGGTTTACTGAAAAATAATGGTAGATTTTTGTAAAAGAAAAAGATAAACAACAAAAAAGTATCCAAACGGGGTTCGAACCCAGGGCCACTGCTTTTTTAGTAACAGCCCTCTTCCCCTAGACTTTGGAGCACACTGGTTTTTTGACAATCACCATTACGTTTTTTGAGTTTAGATTGCTTTTTTTTGTAAATGTCTGCAAAAGGTTTTGGCTGTAATAAAGATAAAGTTTTAAGATGTATAAAAAGGTAAAATTTTTTTTTACTTCAGAGGTACAAAACCCAAAACCTAGCCCCTGCTGACGCCCGAGAGATCCTGTCATCTGTACAGTGACAGCCAGAAACGACCGGACGAATGTGCAACCGAAGCCCATTTTTCCTTTCACCAAATGATAAAACCCAGAGATGCTGGTTCAAAAAACCCCCCCTTGGAAATAAAAAAAATTTCAACATTATGAGAGCATGAAGGGGGAGCAGGAATTGAAAATCCCCGAATAACGCCTTACAGGGGGCATATTATACATCTTATTTTATTTTATGTTTTCATGGTTTACTAGATATAAAAGAACAGCTAAATATCCCGAAAACAATTTTTTTAAGCCGATTTTTTGCCCATTTGTTCTGAGTCCAAAAAGAAATTTTTCCCCCATTTTTTTGCAAACATTTTCAATCGAGCTTTTTAAACACAGTTTTACTGGGGTGTAAGTACTAAAATTAAAAGCCTCATAGGGATACTAAAACTTTTTTCCCCAATCAAAAAAATTCAAAACGAAACATTATTTTTCTTTCCTTTTTAATTTATTTTGAAAAAAAAAAAACCCTAAAACTGTAAAATATCTACTTTTGAAAAACCCTTTCCAAGTCATACCCGCAAAATCATATTTAAAGTAGTTTTTTATAACAAGAAACTTAATACTTTTCGACTGTAAACCAGGCCTCCATAATTTTTTATGAAATTTTGTGTTTCAATTTTTTTTTTTCACAACCCTTCAATCGTATTGTTTTGCATCGCAAACATTTAAAATTTTTTTTAGTTGTTTTTTTTTTTTTTTTTTGTGGGGGAGGGATCTATATTTTTTTTCCTTTTTAAAAACTTTAAAATTTTTTGTTCGTTTTGTATTTGCATTTACAGGGGGATTTTCCCAAAAGAATCTGAATTTGTTTTTGATGTCCGGGAATTTCCCCCTGCGATTTTTCTTTAAGATTTTTTTTTGTTCTTGTAAAAAAATTAACCATAGAAGGGCATGCAGTCGTTTGATGCTTTTTTCATCCTGCTTTTTTACTTTGCCGACGTCATATTCGCAATTTCTTTGAAGGGGATATCATTCTGCAAGCTAAAAAATGGGACTTTAAAAATTTTATCGCTGACTTATTTTCCCTGGAAAATTTTAAAAAAATTTAGTAATAAATTCCCAAAAAGGTTTATGAAAAAAACCCTGTTTTCCCGTGTTCTTTTTGGTAATGTAAGATGTATCAAGAAAGGGCCCATTTTTTAAAAAACTGTTTCGCATAAGACAAAAACTGGTTATTTACGTAAAACACATTGGGAAAATTGTTATTTCGATTTAACCTACATTTTGTATCAAAAGTGTAAGAAAAAAACTACTTTTTTCAAACCCTGCTATGACTGGGTCGGGAACTCAGCACCGAGTGGTTTTTTTAAGAAATAATAATCTATCGGTGATTTGTCGCTGAATAAATCACTGTTTGGATTCGATGCGAAGGAAAAAATATCACGGGGCGGAGCCCGAAATTGTTAATACTAGCAGCTGAACGACAAACACTGTTTTTTCAAGACAAATCAAAATGGAGTTTTTTTTGATTTAACACTCCAAGGGCGGGGCACCCGTTTTACCAGTACGCACATTAAAAAACCTCCCCCTTTATTCTAGGGGGCACTGCCCCACACCCCCCTTTTCGTTTTCTTTAATAATGATTATGTTTCAATTTTTTTTAAAAGATTGTAACGAGCACATCCTACCCCCTTTTTCAATCCAGCAAAAAAATGCTACAGTAAAGCGCATTTTACCCCAAGGACTTTAAAAATCATCTTTTTCCGATTCATTAATTTTTTTGCCCCTTTTCAAAGGTTTCTTTTGCGCGCTGCTACGCCGTTTGACGCAATAAATTTTACGTCAGAACAGTGAATTGTTTTTTGATAATTCCCGATCCGCTTCTTTGTTTTAAAAAGTAAAATGAATCGGATCGTGGGTTTTTGAATGCAGAATGGATAACCCCAAACCTCCCATTCAGCCAACTTAGAAAAACGAACTTTGCCGCATACTTTTTCAAAAAAAAATGCATTGTACAAAATAATTTTTTGCCCTTTAAATAATTTCATAGTCAAATTTAATGAAAATTTCCCTTTTATTTTTTTTTTTAGCTCCCGAAAAATTGGGTTTTAAACTCTAAACGAGTGGGGTCCTTCCAACCCAATCTGCAAATTTCTGGTCCCGAATGTGAATTCTTAAACAACTACAGTAAAATAACAACGACCAAGTCGGAAATATTTTTAAAAACTGTGAATCGGAAAAAAACCAACCTTCAAAACCAAGGGAATGGTGGCCGTGCCGGGCCAGGGGCTGGCCTTCGGACCAAACGCTCCCAGGGGCTTTTTGCAAGGCCTTTTCCCAAAAACCTCTTTAATTTCCCCCAAATACATCGACCCTAAAATGCACAAATGCCACAGTTAATAGGGCCCCAAATAAAGCAAACGTGAAAGGGGCCTTTCCACAAGCCGTTAATTTGCCATTGCCCCCGCAGACCCCTTAAAACGAATAAGGGGTTTTATTCCAGAAAAGGACCCGGTGACTAACTGTAACACCACGACACGAAGTTTTTAAAATAATCCATTTAAATCCCCAATTTTTACTGTTTATTTTTTCTCCAGTTATTTGTTTTAAAAGGGGTTTCCCCATTGACTGAAGTAAAAAAAAATGGCGGACCGAATTTGACAAGCCGGGGGGCGTATCTGCGCGTATGAATTTTTACACTTTTTTTTTTTAAAAAAATTGAAGTTACTGAAAAAATTTTTGAAAAATACCAAAATATTATTTATATCCCTTACAAATAAATTAATCTCTTTCTTCTGTTAGAAAAACCCCCAACCTGGACCCAAATTTTTTTTTTAGAATATTTGGGGGCAACACAGCGGGGCGTTAAACGTGGGTCCCTGCGGGGAATTTTTTTAAAAAGTAAAAAAATTTTATAAAAGAAACCAAGAAAAAAGATGAATAAACAGAAAATTTTTTGTTTCGGTGAAAGATTTAAATTTTTTCATCCGTGAACATCCATGTTTAAAATTTCACTCGTGGGTTCGCCCTCGTGTTTTTTATGTTTTGTTTACTCATGAAATAAATTTTTGATTTACCCGAAAAAAACAATATCCCCTTTTTATTGAAAAAAGTTGTTTTCTAAATAAAAACGTAGGTTTTTTTCCCAAAAGTATCAAATAATCAAAGATTTTACTGGTCCATCTTTTTCCATTTTGGCCCCCTCCATTTTCCTTTTAATGTTGGAAAATTTTTATAAAACACTTTGTTATTTTTTTAACCCAAAATAAATGCAATTACGTGCAGGGTTTATCAAGGGTTTAAGAAGATCCAAAGGCGACAAACCCAAACAGGAAGGATGGTCAAATTTGGGGTCAAATTTTAAAATTTTAATTTTTGTTTTTTCTAAAATTTTTAAAATTTATAAAAAACAGAAGTTTTTAAGTTCTTTTTTTAAGTAAACCCAAAAACAGAAAAACAGATATTTTCCCCTTTATCAATTTCAAAAACTTAATTTGTTTATTTTGTTAAGATTTTGGGTATAATGTCATTTTTCAGTTTTTGTTGTTATAGACATGAGTTAGAGAGTTTTATCTTCTTTTCAGCGCATGTACCTGTATAGTAGATCTAGAGGGCTTGAGCATGCGTCATCTGTGGCGACCAGGCATTCGCGCCTTGTTACGTATCATCGAAACAGTCGAGGCCAACTACCCAGAAACTATGGGCAGGTTACTCATTGTGCGGGCACCTCGGGTATTCCCTGTCCTGTGGACACTCATTAGCCCATTCATAGATGAGAACACGAGCAAGAAATTTATGATTTATGGAGGAAATGATTACCAAGGCCCTGGCGGCCTCGTAGATTTTATAGACAAAAAATATATACCTGACTTCCTGGGCGGAGAATGCTATGTAAGTTCAGTTAAGATTAGAAGTAGCAATAAATTTATTGAAATTTGTGTACCACACTATCTGTATATTATCATGGACAGATTTGTAGATAGTCATAAAAGTGACATTCCAAAAGTATCTGCTATGATGAAATTATACAAAGCTATTGTAATCCAGTTTTTTGCAGAGCTTTTCTGAGGGTCACAATGATCTGGAGGCTGTATTTGTTTACACATGTTAAACCATATGAGATACATGTTTTTTACCAGTTGCTCATAAAAAACGTGCTTTTGACATAACATTACAATGTTTGGCATTTCAAACATCTATTTCAACAACGGCCGTTACTTCATAATCATGTTGCATCATATATTTATAACGTTATAAGTGTACAAAACTGGGTAGGTTTGAAAGTTTCCATCATCATTATTTAAGTCACATTATGCATTGTGTAATACAATGTATATCCACTAACAAAGAAGAGATTTTGTAGATGATATAAATGCAGATTCATTATGGTTTACTATTGTTAGAGGTAGGCACCTTATAAAAGCACTGTCTAATTTCAGCTTAAGACACCTCTGAGGAATGAATACTGTGAAATCAATTAATTTTACAAGCACAAAATTTCATGGTTTTGGAAAAAACTGTTATTTCTTCGGGATATGAATTCACAGATTTCATATTTAGAACATACAACTTAACCTTTAGCCTGCTAAATTTCTAAAATGGACAAGTCCATCATTCAACTTGGACAGTTCCATTAATTATTTGAAGGGGTGTTCAATGAAAACTTACAGACTGAATAGCGAACGAACCATGATCAGCCTACACGGATAAGCAAAAGCAAAATGACTTGCTGCCAGCAAGCTAATGTTTAAGGTACATACCTGTCTGTACAGGCTGATCTTGGTCGCAAAGTCAGAATCACTTGGCAGACAGCAGGCTAAAGGTAATCCTTTTTTATTTGGATGAAATTTGGTGGATTGAGGCAACCACAAAATCCATGTAAATTAATCCCTCATGAATATTCATGATTTATGATCTCACAAATTGGACAAAATTTCTTAGTAAATTGACCTTTGTAGAGCAATTCCATCTGTACAACATACACATTACAGTCTTTACAGTGGTGTTCATTCTAGAGAGGTTGCACTGTAACTTGTTGTCTTTGAGGGTTGAAAATTATTTTGTTAATTACAGTGTGATGTACCAGAGGGTGCACTTGTACCTAAATCTCTTTACAAAGAGGAATATATGGACAGATCTCCAGATGAACAACCACTCAATGTTGCCAACAGTTTATACCAAACATCTCACATTATCAAAGATTATCCCCATGAGGTAAGTCAAATTTACATTTAAAACTCTGATTCTCTTTTTCCAGTTACAATAAGAGAAGACAAGCTAATCAATGAGGAATTTTACTTGTAAATGTACAAATCATTTTGTTAAACATTGACTACTATGTTATAAAGCAACACTTTCCAATTGCATTACTACCATTTACCTCCTTTGTAGCTTAGTAGGTGGTTGTGGGTTCCATCCCTAAGATAGATTCTGTCAGGAATGAGATGTTGAGAATTGCACCTTTAATCTTTATCTTGACATCTTTTTGAACAAATTCCCCCCAAAATTGCTTGCACAAATGACCAATCATATTTTACCTTCATGGCATTTTGTATTGTGTCTTAACTTCATAAAATACCCTTGGAGATAATTGACAGACATTTAGAAATTTTGACATATTTGTATATCTTCAAGGTATCAATATTATGCTTAGAAATAAATTTTTGAAACAAGAAACTTCAGGAATATTAATGTAAAGTTTGTAAATAAATAGGAAGATTTCTTTACCCAGCATTAGAGTTGAATTAAACTAAATAATGCAGCAAGAAAGGCTTAAGCAGAACGTTTAATATGTGAAAAGTCCCTTTAAACACTTTGATGGTACAAGTGTTATGAAGTAAAGCTCCACAGTAATAAGTGCAAATTATAACTTTTTAGCTCACCTGTCACATAGTGACAAGGTGAGCTTTTGTGATCACGCAGCGTCCATCGTCCGAGCGTGCGTAAACTTTTGCTTGTGACCACTCTAGAGGTCACATTTTTCGTGGGATCTTTTTGAAAGTTGGTCAGAATGTTCATCTTGATGATATCTAGGTCAAGTTCGAAACTGGGTCAACTGCGGTCAAAAACTAGGTCAATAGGTCTAAAAATAGGAAAACCTTGTGATCTCTCTAGAGGCCATACTTTTCAATGGATCTTCATGGAAGTTGGTCAGAATGTTCACCTTGATGATATCTAGGTCAAGTTCAAAACTGGGTCACGTGCTAGGTCAGTAGGTCAAATAATAAAAAAAACCTTGTGACCTCTCTAGAGGCCATATTTTTCATGGGATCTATATGAAAGTTGGTCTGAATGTTCATCTTGATCAGGGCTCCGGAAATTTTGATAACTCAATCGGTCCGAAACGAAAATCCTGACATCGGCGCTACCCCACCCACCGCATTCCCAATATTACATATTTTGTAAAACGTGATAGGGTAAAGAAATAAGCATGTCATGCATTAAAACTGAGTTACCAGTCACCGCGCGTTACCATACAATGAAGACAGTTATTCAGTGTTATGTGTGATCGTTACTTTGTTTAAATTTCGATGTTTTTCCGAGATAATACGAGGCATTGACACCGTGTGCGTAACTAGTCTAAAAGCCAACGCACGTGACTTCGATACCGTATACACGGCAGATACTTTGTGATGTTTCCTCATTCTTTGACGGAATTCTGGGGCCTCCGTGGCCGAGTGGTTAGAGTCGTTGACTTCAAACCATTTGCCCCTCATCGATGTGGGTTCGAAACCTCATTTGGGGCGTAGAATTCTTCACGTGAGGAAGCCATCCAGCTGGCTTACGGAAGGTCGGTGGTTCTACCCAGGTGCCCGCTCGTGATGAAGTTGTGCACGGAGGGGCACCTGGGGTCTTCCTCCACCATTAAAGCTGGAAAGTCGCCATATGACCTAAAATTGTGTCGGTGCGACAATAAACCCAACAAATTAAATAAATAAATTGACGGAATTCTATAAAATACAATGCGTCAAAGTGAGTTACACGACACATATTCTCTGCTAAACAGCCTCAGTATTTAAAGAATACTCTGCCGCGGACCGAATGTGTACGTTATTTGAACGCTGAGATCGAATTTCCCGCATGTATAGTACCAAAACGTCACGCGGGTTGGCCACGGATATTTCATTTCACTTACGTTGTACTTCAATAAGCAACTACATTTTATAAAGTTATATGTTCTCTTCTGATGTAAACAAAATTTCATTTGAAACGTTTTTTAAAAGACCGATTTTGATAAACAGTGCCACCCCGGTTTTCTTTATCATTCCTGGTTGCCCGTCCATTTTTTTCTTTTTTGTACAGTCGGGTTGCAAAGACGATTTTCTGCATTTGTTTCAACTGGAGCCCCAACAAATGAATCATGTAATTTTTTCAAATCAAATTATAAAAATTATTTTTATCGGTTTTCCGTGTGATGTCTCATTAAATCAAAGACCTATAATGTACAATTATAGCTCTTGATTAAATGCAGCGACCATTTGTTTGTTACCGTGATCAACAGCCTTTTGAAATAAACCATCCGTCGGATTCTAAATAAAAGAAGTGGATCCCCGTCGAAATGATTTGGATCCAGTCAGAAACGTTAGGAAACCAGTCAAAAATGTTTAATACACCGCAGTCGGCTGTCTGCAAACATTAAAGGATGTGCCGCGCTAGCACTGATTGCGTCACGCGCTAATTACGGACCGATTATCAAAGTGACAATCAGACCGATTGACACGTTTATTGATTATCTGAAGGTGCGACCAACAATTTCCTACTTGGCAGGTGATCGTGTATTGAGATATCAGACCGAAAATTATACTTTTCTCCATTTTTACGGGACCGATTTTTTTCGTTTTTTCACTTCACGAATCGGTCTGAAAAGTCAAAAATCGGTCCAAAACCGACAAACCGGCAAATTTCCGAAGCCCTGATCTTGATGATATCTAGGTCAAATTCGAAACTGGGTCAACTGCGGTCAAAAACTAGGTCAATAGGTCTAAAAATAGAAAAACCTTGTGACCTCTCTAGAGGCCATACTTGTAAATGGATCTTCATGAAAATTGGTCAGAATGTTCATCTTGATGATATCTAGGTCAGATTTGAAACTGGGTCACATGCCATCAATAACTAGGTCAATAGGTCAAATAACAAAAAAACCTTGTAACCTCTGTAGAGGCCATATTTTTCATGGGATCTGTATGAAAGTTGGTCTGAATGTTCATCTTGATGATATCTAGGTCAAATTCGAAACTTGGTCACGTGTTATCAATAACTAGGTCAGTAGGTCAAACAATAAAAAAACCTTGTGACCTCTCTAGAGGCCATATTTTTCATTGGATCTGTATGAAAGTTGGTCTGAATGTTCATCTTGATGATATCTAGGTCAAGTTCGAATCTGGGTCAACTGCGGTCAAAAACTAGGTCAATAGGTCTAAAAATAGAAAAACCTTTTGACCACTCTAGAGGCCATATTTTGCAATGATCTTCATGAAAATTTGTCTGAATGTTCACCTTGATGATATCTAGATAAAGTTTGAAACTGGGTCACGTGTGGTCAAAACTAGGTCAGTAGGTATAAAAATAGAAAAACCTTGTGACCTCTCTAGAGGCCATACTCTTCATTAGATCTTCATGAAAATTGGTGAGAATGTTCACCTTGATAATATCTAGGTCAAGTTCAAAACTGGGTCATGTGCCTTCAAAAACTAGGTCATTAGGTCAAATAATAGAAAAACCTTGTGACCTCTCTAGAAGCCATATTTTTCAATGGATCTTCATGAAAATTGGGTCTTGTGGAGACAGGTGAGCAATTCAGGACCATCATGGTCCTCTATTATTAAAAATGGATTTATCTAGTTAAATATTTATAGAACTCATTTGAAATTTCATTATTGTCTTTAGTTGGACTGAGGCAATCAGGGTATATAGCTATGGACTGATTTTATGTCAAATTACCTCCCTTCGTTTCAAATTAAAATGGATGTATCTCAGTAACCAATGAAGATACTGATTTGAAATGTCATTTGTGCCATCAGACGGACTCGGACAATCAGGGTAGATAACTTTTGACTGAATTTATGACAAATTACCTCCCTTTATTTTATGTAAACGAATATATCTCAGCAGCATCTAATGAGATTGGTTTTAAATGTTATGTAAGTCTTCCAGGGTAAGGAATAGTCATGCTAGTACAAAAATGTAGCATTTGAGCCTAGGACCCTCAAACTTGGTATGGAAATTGGCCCTGACTAGGTCAAAAGGGACTGTTACAAGAAAATGTTTATGCTTATGATATTTAATGTGTATGCCTATGTGCTCTATGTCAAAACTTGATCATATCATTTTGAGCAATGGTACTCAGGTGAGCGATACAGGGCCATCTTGGCCCTCTTGTTTCTTTGGAGGCATTGTTTTATTATTTTGAAAATTGCTGAAAAATGTAACTGTTTTGAAATTGATCAGGTACATTGTTCATTGCAGGTACTGATTCAAGTCCCCCAGCGAGGCTGTGTTGTGACCTGGGACTTCGATATATTGAAGGGTGATGTTTCATTCACTGTGTTAAGGACGAAGCATCCAATCAGTAAGGATGAGCACCATATACACCATATCAGCGGTATACCTGTCAGTGCTCAATATATAGACAAAAACATGCAAGTGGGACGTGATATGAGTATAGTGGAACCACCACATATATGTAGGGATGGGGATAGTGTACAGGTATGTGTTTATATATGTGAGATATGTGTTTACACAATATAGATTTACACACATCTTGAGCTTAGCACATTAAGGTGCTCTTGTCACTACTTAGTACATAGAGAAGAGCATTACAATGAGACAAGATATGAGTATAGTCAAACCACCACATATATGTAGGGATGGGGATAGTGTACAGGTATGTGTTTATATATGTGAGATATGTGTTTACACAATATAGATTTACACACATCTTGAGCTTAGCACATTAAGGTGCTCTTGTCACTACTTAGTACATAGAGAAGAGCATTACAATGAGACAAGATATGAGTATAGTCAAACCACCACATATATGTAGGGATGGGGATAATGTACAGGTATGAATTTTTATGTGTATACATGTATAGATCAACCAACAGGCATTTTGAGCTTATTGCATTAAGGTGCTCTTGTCACTACTTAATAATATTCCATTGAGACAAGATACGAGTATAGTGGAACCACCACCACATATATATTTAGAAAGAGATAGCGCTCGGGTATGTGTTTATATTATGTGAAATGATTTATTTGCTGTATCTATGTGACTGTAGCAGGTATAAAACATTTGATTCAATACATTATGTATTTTTATATTCCGATGTAAATGAGATGAAAAACCAAAATTTCTAGTCCTGTTTCCTGCCATTTAAAAACCTGTTCTGTGATGGTGTGCCATAAAACCCAAACCAGTCATCATGATTGTGCATATTCTAATCTGACATGTAAAACTTATGGTCATGTTTTCAGGGTTCCCATGTAGCAAGTGAATCAGGAAGTTACATTCTACAATGGAAATACTTTGATTCTACAAAAGCTTCCTTTGAATTCTCACTAACTACACACAAGTCAAAGGTCATGTATCACACAGAACTTCTGCAGTCAGCCACTTTCAGGTATTCATCTTAAACTTTAGCCTGCTGACTGCAAGCGATTTTGCCTTTGCAACCAATGCAGACCAAGATCAGCCTGCTTATCTGATCATGGTCTGCACGGTTCGCTATTCAGTCAATAAATTTTGAGTGAACACTCCTTTGAAGAATAAGAGGTACTGCAAAAATTGAATAATGGATCAATCTGTTAGAATCACACTGTCCGTCCTTCTGTCTGTGCATGCATCCGTGCGTGCATTCATCTAAGTTCTCTTTCAGGCTGCAACTCTACCATTCATAAAGGGATTTTGAAATAACTTGGCTTAAATGTTCACCATAATGAGAAGACATGTCATGCGCAAGACCCAGACTCCTAGCTCCAAGGTCGAGGTGACACTTAGAGGTCAAAGATTAACAGGGCCTGTTTCGTGTCCGGTCCATAACTCTGCCATCCATAAAGGGATTTGAAATAACTTGGCAGAAATATTACCCATAATGAGACAACACCTAGACCCCTATCTCTAAGGTCAAGGTCACACAGAGGTTAAAGGTTTACATGGTCTGTTTCTTTTCCAGTCCATAGCTCTGCCATTCTTCAAGGGATTTTGAAATTAATTATTTGGCATAATAATCCCCATAATGAGATGACGTGTCATGCGTAAGAACCAGACCCCTAGCTCTAAGGTCAAGGTTACACTTAGAGCTTAAAGCTTAACATGGTCTGTTTCTTTTCCGGACCATAACTCATAGCTAAATAATTCCCATAATGAGACGACATGTCATGCATAAGACCCAGACCACTAGCTCTAAGGTCAAGGCCACACTTAGAAGTTTCTTGGTCTGTTTCTTGTCCAGTCCATAACTCTGCCATCGATGAAGGGATTTTAAAATGTTCCCAATAATGAGATGTCACTTGCAAGATCCAGACCCCTAGCTCTAAGGTCAAGGTCAGATTTAGAAGTCAATGGTTAACATGGTCTTTTTCTTGTCTGGACCATTATTCTGCCATTCATCAAGGGATTTGAAAATAATTTGACACAAATGTTAACCACATTGAGAAGATGTATCTCACTTACGACCTGGGTCTCTCAGGTCAAGGTCACAAAATGATTCATGCCTAAACTATTCTGGCATTTTTTGTGCAGACAGCTGTAGCATTCTTTGGCACGCTGTGGGGACATTTTTCGCCAGTAGTGACAGCTCTTGTTAGAATAAGAATTGGTTTATACCTGCATTATACTCCTTATGAATTATTAATTAATACCTGAAGAACATTCTTGAATAAGTTTTGAATGGACTATACTATTAAATTAGTAATTGTTTATGCAGAGACGATACTAATTTATATTTGGACGAGACTCTTGTATAAGTAATAATTCATTTAATTTTGTTTCAGAGGGTCTATGGCTAGTCTACAATCCAGTGCTAGTGGGTTTTCCTCGCTTAGCATCGGAACAAACCAGAGTATTCCAATGGCAAGGAAACATTGATATGAGTCCCAGTCAATGTGAAACAATTTAAACAGTATACAATGCATATCTTAGTCAAATTCTACATATGGGGAACATGTTTTGTTATTTATTGTTATGTGTAGTTAAATATGGGTTTATCTCAGACGTGTGGCTATTTCAGAATGTTGTGACTTGTCATTTCTAATTCTTACTTTTTATACAAAGGTAATATTTAAATTAATTGTAAAAAGGAGTGCATATTTCATTTGCAAATTGTGATCTAAATGAGCCGCGCCATGAGAAAACCAACATAGTGGCTTTGCGACCAGCATGGATCCAGACCAGTCTGCGCATCCGCGCAGTCTGGTCAGGATCCATGCTGTTTGCTAACAGTTTCTCTAATTACAATAGGCTTTGAAAGCTAACAGCATGGATCCTGACCAGACTGCGCTGATGCGCAGGCTGGTCTGGATCCATGCTTGTCGCAAAGCCACTATGTTGGTTTTCTCATGGCACGGCACAAATATATTTTAGTTTTATACTCATAAGCAATATGTCCAGATGAATTGCAGCCTCTTGTTCGATTCAATGAAATAACTAAACCTGTTTAGGGTAGTTCTGCATGTTTGATAAACCAAAAGTAATGGTGTATTACATCATTTGTCTTGATAATTGTAGAATAAAGCCCATATTCAGCAAAAGGAAACAAAAATCTTTTATGAATTAATGTCAGCCTGTGAGTAAAATCACAGTATGTTTCTAAAGATAGAATATTGAATAAAAAAATTTGATACATTAGATAAGTGCAGAAATGTCTTAAATTTGGCTTGGAAAGTGCGCATCACTTTAATCATGTCAGAGCAAAAATGTCTCAAAAAAAAGCACACGGACCTTCACATTTTATTTCACCATATTAGACTTAAGATTACTTTATGACTGTGAGAAATTTCATCAAAGTCTACATATATGAAAAATTTCTATTAACATAAATGTCATGGAAATGGTGACTTTCCCATAGACTGCTAGTTGCCTGAGGTCGACATTTCTCAATTCAGTATAGCAAAAAATCAGGCACATGACCCTATATTTTTTATTTGCCATATTTTTAAAGTAAATTGTAAAGCTTATAAAAATCAAGGTTTAATCAGATTCTACCTTGCAGAAAAAAAGTTTGATCTGAATGTGCAGAACTACCTTAACTTGAAAGCTTTTAAACTGGTCCAAACAAGTCCAAATAATAGTATTGTTACAAGATGGTACCTGTATTGTTATAGGAAATTTAGGGATTTTGTCCAGTATTGTTACAGGAAACAATAGTATTTGTTTTTAATATGCAAGTTAAAATTTCCTACAAATGGCATTTATATTATTACAGTAATTTTTTATGCATCAAGGAGCAGCAACTTCGAGAACTGGGAATCTAATACCGGTAGTAATTCCTTTGTTTGTACAAAGAATTTTGCGTACTGATATTTTATGACACATATTTATTTCTTCAATGATAGGAAATTGTAAAAATTTTATGTGATGTTTTTGTCTGTGGTGTTAAATGATTTATATATATAAGATATTAGAGAGATTTAAAGTTTGATATTATTGTATAAAGTAAGGGTTGATTTATGTGAGAAATTCAACGCAGTTGTATCAGAGCAACCATCTTGTTAATTTCCAAGAAAACAACAACACAATGTTTTAACAAGTCAGATGATAAAATTACTCAGAAGAAAAAAGAATACTCAGTGGTTTGAAATATGCTGCATTGGATTTTGTTTAGGTACTGTATAATTGGTTAATTTTGCAAAACAGAAATATTTTGCAATTTTTGTGAATGAGAAAATTTTCGTAAGGTTAAAGAGGTACATAATTTTATGCTAAACACTTCCATGAAATATGATTATTGACATATTAATTAGTTTTTAACACTTTCAAACATTCTCTGTATGAGATTTTGGCATTTTCCCGACTAGTGTGGAAATCTGTGTGGTTGAAAGAGCTAATTTACAGTTGAAGAGTGCTGAGCTAGGATACATAATTGCACTAAAATTGCGGAGTGCACAGAAATTGCCAAGGAAATTGCAGAGTGCACAGAAATTGCCAAGGAAATTGCAGAGTGCACAAAAATTGCCAAGGAAATTGCAGAGTGCACAGAAATTGCCAAGGAAATTGCAGAGTGCACGGCAGTTGCCGAGCTTCCTTTACTTTAGAAGAAGTAATAGCACGATGAATTCAGTCTGATAATTTGTTGAAAATTATTCAGTTATTTCTTACTGCAAACATTTTATTTATCAAAGAAGTATCTGCGCACAAAAGGTCTACTTTTCATTTTAAACTTAAAGGGAATGACGTTTTTTTTTTCAGCAAAAATATTCACATGTACAGTAAACACTGATAAATATACTCACTTATTTATTCTAGAAATTATTCTGAATCAGATTTAACATTTTCTATCAGAAATCTAAAATTTATACCCCATAATCAATAATAGTGAAGGTTTTTATTCCATCTCCACACATTGTCAAAAAGTCCATACATTCAGGTCCATGAAAATTGTGTATATAAGTTATTTTCATAATTGTGTTAAGTCTTTTTGTCCAAATCATTTTATTTCTGTTAAGAATATTTTTGTATTAAATTTTAAGATCCAGCTTATTGTATTTCTTTAATTTAAAAGATGTATTATGCCCATCTCTCACTTAATTATGTTTATATTATATTATATTATATTGATTTGACATCACAATCCATCTGAAACTGTAAAGTACATGTATATAGTTTCTGGAATGCTGGGTTTTATTTAAAACTTTGTAAGTACATTTGTGAGCATGACTGAACATATACATTTAATTTCACTGTTAATGAGATTTAGTTATAGCTTGATTAACAAACATTCTATCCTGATTATTGGACATGACATCTCTCACCTGTTTTTAGCTCACCTGTCACAAAGTGACAAGGTGAGCTTTTGTGATCGCGCGGTGTCCGTCGTCCGTGCGTGCGTCCGTTCGTCCGTAAACTTTTGCTTGTGACCACTCTAGAGGTTACATTTTTCATGGGATCTTTATGAAAGTTGGTCAGAATGTTCATCTTGATGATATCTAGGTCAGGTTCGGAACTGGGTCACGTGCCTTCAAAAACTAGGTCAGTAGGTCTAAAAATAGAAAAGCCTTGTGACCTCTCTAGAGGCCATATATTTCACAAGATCTTCATGAAAATTGGTCAGAATGTTCATCTTGATGATATCTAGGTCAAGTTCGAAACTGGGTCACGTGCCATCAAAAACTAGGTCAGTAGGTCTAAAAATAGAAAAACCTTGTGACCTCTCTAGAGGCCATATATTTCAAAGATCTTCATGAAAATTGATCAGAACGTTCACCTTGATGATATCTAGGTCAAGTTTGAAACTGGGTCACGTGCCATCTAAAACTAGGTCAGTAGGTCAAATAATAGAAAAACCTTGTGACCTCTCTAAAGGCCATATTTTTCATGGGATCTGTATGAAAGTTGGTCTGAATGTTCATCTTGATGATTTCTAGGTCAAGTTTGAAACTGGGTCACGTGCGGTCAAAAACTAGGTCAGTAGTTCTAAAAATAGAAAAACCTTGTGACCTCTCTAGAGGCCATATATTTCATGAGATCTTCATGAAAATTGGTCAGAATGTTCACCTTGATGATATCTAGGTCAGGTTTGAAAGTGGGTCACGTGCCTTCAAAAACTAGGTCAGTAAGTCAAATAATAGAAAAACCTTGTGACCTCTCTAGAGGCCATAATTTTCATGGGATCTGTATGAAAGTTTGTCTGAATGTTCATCTTGATGATCTCTAGGTCAAGTTTGAAAGTGGGTCACGTGCAGCCAAAAACTAGGTCAGTAGGTCAAATAATAGAAAAACCTTGTGACCTCTCTAAAGGCCATATTTTTCATGGGATCTGTATAAAAATTGGTCTGAATGTTTATCTTGATGATATCTAGTCAAGTTCAAAACAGGGTCATGTGCGGTCAAAAACTAGGTCAGTAGGTCTAAAAATAGAAAAACCTTGTCACCTCTCTAGAGGCCATACTTGTGAATGGATCTCCATAAAAATTGGTCAGAATGTTCACCTTGATGATATCTAGGTCAAGTTTGAAACTGGGTCACGTGCCTTACAAAATTAGGTCAGTAGGTCAAATAATAAAAAAACCTTGTGACCTCTCTAGAGGCCATACTTTTCATGGGATCTGTATGAAAGTTGGTCTGAATGTTCATCTTGATGATATCTAGGTCAAGTTTGAAACTGGGTCAACTGTCTGCGGTCAAAAACTAGGTCAGTAGGTCTAAAATTATTAAAATCTTTTGACCTCTCTAGAGGCCATATTTTTCAATGGATCTTCATGAAAATTGATCTGAATTTTCACCTTGATGATATCTAGATAAAGTTCAAAACAGGGTCACGTACCTTCGAAAACTAGGTCAATAGGTCAAATAATAGAAAAACCTTGTGACCTCTCTAGAGACCATATTTTTCAATGGATCTTCATGAAAATTGGTCAGAATTTTTATCTTGATAATATCTAGGTCAAGTTCAAAACTGGGTCACATGAGCTCAAAAACTAGGTCACTATTTCAAATAATAGAAAAAAAACGACGTCATACTCAAAACTTGGTCATGTGGTAAGAGGTGAGCGATTCAGGACCATCATGGTCCTCTTGTTCTTTTTAGCTGTCCTGAGAGTAAAAGGCTCATTGTGAGCTTTTAGGGTCAATTGTTGTCTACAATTTCTTTTACGAACGTCTCCTATATACAACACAGCTGATTTCAACCAAACTTCATAGAAATATCCTTTGGTCAGTCTCCTATCAAATTCCTTCACATTTAGGTCATCCTTGCAGAAATCTGGTTGCCATGACAACCAAAAGGAAAATTTTAAAAATCTTAAGAAACTGGTGGCCCAAGTTTACCAAAATTGGTAAAGCCAACTGTAAATCTCAGGTGCGTGATCTATGGCCTTCTTGCATATTTCATCATTGATTTTGCAAGAACAAGTATTGTTAACCATTATGCACGCAACTTATTAATAACCATTTATGTATCTCACACACATCGAATTTTCATAGCCAGTAGTAGCAAAAAGAAAAATGAATGTGCCATGCTGTTTAAAACTAAATCCACATTGATTGTCATTTATAATATTGTAATTTAAGGTAGTTCTGCATGTTTGGGTGAACTAGATCGGAATGATTAGAGGTTTCAACATTTTTATTATTAAACCCTTATCAATAGAATGATAGTAATGGTGCCATTTTTATAAATTTAAACACAGGCTGCCCTTATTTAGATAAGGTTAATGTCTATATACTGGTTCCAGGCTTTATTCCATGTTACATTGTATTTTAATAAATGATGTTACACCATGACTTCCAGTTTGTCAGTCATGCAGAGCTACCTTTACTTTCTGAATGTTTTTTTAAATCGTTATGGATACATTTTCAGGGTAGTAGACATAGTTCATGTATATTTATCTTATTTAGACGTACTTAATAAACACTTAATTTTTTTGCTTCAAATTTGAATGATTTGTATACCTCTTATGAAATACTATTTATAGATTATTTTGTTCATCTTTAAAGTATTACCAGGTTGCTCATTTCTGTGAATGTTCCATTGTCTCACACACAGTATCTTATTATACATCGGAAGTCATGTGGTGGCACTGGTCATCCATTCCTTAACAATTTTGTTTCCTGCTCAATTTTTAGCTCACCAGAGCACAAAGTGCTCAAGTTGAGCTTTTGTGATCACCCTTTGTCGGTCGTCAGTCGTCCTCCATCGTCATCAACAATTTGACTGTTAACACTCTAGAGGTCACAATTTTAGCCCAATCTTAATGAAACTTGGTCAGAATGTTACCCTCAATAAAGTCTTGGACGAGTTTGATATTGGGTCACCCGGAATCAAAAACTAGGTCACCAGGTCAAATCAAAGGAAAAGCTTGTTAACACTCTAGAGGCCACATTTTTTACCCTATCTTCGTGAAACTTGGTCAGAGTGTTTACCTTGATGACCTCTAGGTTTAGTTTGAATCTGGGTCATGAGGGGTCAAAAACTAGGTCACCGGGTCAAATCAAAGGAAAAGCTTGTTAACACTCTAGAGGCCACATTTATGACCCTATCTTCATGAATCTTGGTCAGAATGTTTATCTTGATGATTCCTAGGCCAAGTTTGAATCTGGGTCATGTCTGGTCAAAAACTAGGTCATTAGGCCAGGTCAAAGGAAAATCTTGTTAACACTCTATGGATCACATTTTAAGTTTGAAACTCATGAGAATTGGTCAGAATGTATGCCTTGAGGACCTCTAGGATAAGTTTGAATCTGGGTCATGTGGGGTCAAAAACAAGGTCACCCAGTCAAATTTAAGGAAAAGCTTAACACTCTAGAGGCCACATTTATAACCCTATTGTCATGAAACTTGGTCATAATGTTTATCTTGATGATCTTTAGGCCAAGTTTAAATCTGGGTCATGTGCGGTCAAAAACTAGGTCACTAGGCCAGATCAAAGGAAAATCTTGTTAACACTCTAGAGACCACATTTTAAGTTTGAAACTCATGAGAATTGGTCAGAATGTTTGTCTGGGTGATTTCTAGGTCAAGTTTGAATCTGGGTCATGTGGGGTCAAAAACTAGGTCACCCAGTCAAATAAAAGGAAAAGCTTGTTAACACTCTAGAAGCCACATTTATGACTCTGTCGTCATGAAACTTGGTCAGACTGTTTATCTTGATGACCTCTAGGCCAAGTTCGAATCTGGGTCGTGTGGGTTAAAAAACTAGGTCACCCGGTAAAATCAAAGGAAAAGCTTGTTAACACTCCATATTTTTGATTCAGTCTTCATAAGACTTGGTCAGAATGTTTGGTATCATGAAGTCTTATATAATTTCAACTCTGGGTCATGTAGGGTCAAAAACTAGGTCATTTGGTAAAATCAGAGGAAAGCTTGTTTATACTCTAGAGGCCACTTTTTTGCTCCAATCTTCACAAAACTTTGTCAGTATGTTTGTTTCATGAAATCATGGACGAGTTTTAACCTGGGTCATGTGGGGTCAAAAACTAGGTCACTAGGTCAAATTAAAGAAAATGCTTGTTTACACACAGACCACATTTTTTGGTCTGATCTTAATGAAAATTGGTCAGAATATTTGTCTCCATGAAATTTTGGACAGGTTAAAAGTTAGCTCCAGTTGGGTAAAAAACTAGGTTACTAGGCCAAATCAAAGAAAAAAACACTAGAGGCCACATTCTTGCTCCAATCTTCATGAAACTTGGTCAGAATGTTTATCTCCTTGAAATCTCAGACGAATTTGAAACTGGGTCATGTGGTTACAAAAACTGGGTCACTAGGTCAAACATGTTTGTTATGTTGTGTTACTCTGGTGAGCGACCTAGGGCCATCATGGCCCTGAGACTTGTTTAACATGTTTTGAACTATGAGCTTCAAATTTGATTTATATATTGCTAATGGGCAGTGGATGACTCTTGGTAATTTTGAGGTCAGTAGGTCAGTGTCATGGTCAAGTGATTCTTAGTCAATAAAAAAAAAATGTTTCTGCTTAGTATCTTGAGAACGCGAACCTGCTTTCTCAAACTAGGCAGGCAAATTGCAGACTTACAGTAGATGACACATATTGAGTTCAAAGTTAGGGGTCAAAAAGTCAAGGTCACAGTGACCGTTAGTTTAAAAATCATTTTCTCTCAACACATTGACTTACAACCTGAAACTTGGCAGGTCCATTGCAAAAGGATGACGACTGACCCTTTATAATTTTAAGTTCAGTGTGTCAAAGGTTAAGATCACAGTGGCCATGAAATCTGCATAGACCACCTCTTGATAATGATTTTTAGGCTTCTTAGCCAAAGGTCATGGTCAAACTTTTAGTTGGATGCTCTTTAACCTCAGAATGCTTAGACCTGCGATCCTCAAACTGGATAGGCACACTGGTTCAGGCCTATTTTGCTCCACACGTCATTGTTATAGTCTTAATTAAACTGACCTTTGCCCTTTGCATTGTATGGGATATGACCTTAGTGCAAAAGGTCATATTGATTTTGACAAGGATTTGTTGTTTTTTTCAAAAAAGAGTTTTTAGGTGTATATAAGGAACTGTAAAAATGTATATTTGTGTACAAGGATTTTATGTACTATATATGGTGTATCTGAGGAAAAAGAATCTGTGTTGAATTTATTGTAAAATTGGTGGTTTGGAACACGTAAATATGTAAAAGAAAATTGAATCTGCGTGTTGAGACTTTAAACTTCTGAGGTATATTTTACATGAAATGTACAAATTACTTAAAACTGAATCTGTGTTGAGAAGTTTTTAAAACACTGGGAATATATTTGATTACAAGACATACAAGTATGTCGAAATTGAATCTGTCTTGGAAAAAAATATTACCCTGGAGTTATGTTTTGTTTTGAGTAAATGCTATTGATGTATTGGATATGAAAAATATCTGTTGGCAAAATTTTAATCTGTGTTGAAAAGTTTATAACACTGGAGCTATAATTATACTTTGAAATATAAATCTGTGTTGGAAATATTTGTAACACTGGATATACATTTATTGTGGAACATATATGTTTGTCAACTTTAAACCTGTTTTGGCAATTTATATAACCCTGGATATATATTTGTTTCAAAACATATGTATGTGTAAATTAAATCTGTGTTTGAAATATTTATAACACTGGATATAGGTTTATTGTTAAATGTATGTATGTGAACATTAAGACTGTGTTGGAAATTTTTATAACACTGGATAAATATTAAATCTGTGTTGGAAATTTTTATAACACTGGATGAATATTTATTCTGAAACATACATGTATGCGAACATTAAATCTGTGTTTGACATTTTTTTATAACACTGGATATGTATTCAATTTGAAACATTTATTTATGTTGAGATTTAAATCTGTGTTGGAGATTTTTATAACACTGGAATTTCATATAGTTTGAAACATACATGTATGGGAAAATTCAGTATGAGATGTGCCATGAGAAAACCAACATAGTGGCTTTGTGACCAGCATGGATCCAGACCAGCCTGCGCATCTGTGGAGTCTGGTCAGGATCCATGCTGTTCGCTAACGGTTTCTGTAATTGCAATAGGCTTTGAAAGCGAACAGCATGGATCCTGACCAGACTGCGCCACTATGTTGGTTTTCTCATGGCACGGCTCATATATTTTGTAAATTTATACAACACTGGATATTTTGAATTTCTCAGAATGCTCCATGATTCAAGATGAATTTTGTTGGTTTTTCACTTTCTACAATCAAGCATTTCACTGTAGGCAAATGCATTTGGATGGACGAGATGCTGATTTGAAATAAACAAATACTTGTCTAAACAATTATAGTGATAGAAAATATGAAACGATGGTATTTGATTTGTATTGATGTGTCAAAGGCACTTTCACATAATAAAGTTTGTATGCTAAATACATTTTCTATATGAAAGTAATTAACAGGAAACATTTTTTAAAACCCAATATGTATTTACAATTTATATGCATATGTAAATATTCTATTTGTACATAGAATGTTTGGAGAAGCTACTTGTACATTGTATTTATGTAATACCGTACTTAGGGGTTCTTTTAGCGTGGTCAAATTTCTAAACTTTTGCAAAAATCAAGGTGTTTATTCTTTGTTTCATTTCCTATTTTGATTGTAGGGAGAGAAGATCAACATGACCCAAAATGGTTTTTTCCTCCACCATGGAAAGCTTGAAACAGTTGAAAGTCACCATGACCACACATTATGAAAGTGGAACTTAAAACTTCACAAAAGAAATCAAACAAACAATATTCTGTTGGAGGAAAATTATCAAAATATCCAGTTCACCAAACTTCACTATACACACCTGTAAATATTACAGAATAGTGTTGAACCATGGGCAATTTTTATATGTTTTTTTTTGATATCTACCATTTCTTAAGGTTGTAGGATAAGGCCAAGTATTAACCACATACAATTTTTTGAAAATATCCCAAAGTACGGTAATTAAATTGATATGTATAAATGACGTGTATTTTGTAGGCATTTACTATTGTGTTGAACATTTCATTGTTAAGTTTGGAGTTTAATAATTATGTAGTATTATTAATATCTTTGATCCTTGAATGATCTTCCACATTTATATTATTGATGTTTTTTTTGTGGATACTAACCTACGCGAAAATACAGACTAAATTCTTGATCCACCAAATCTTTTCATAAATAGCAGAATTGACACTTCTTTTTGCAAGATCTAAATATAAGTTATGCCTCATTCTACATTTAACATCTCCAAATGTCGAAGTAGAAAATTTTTGAATTTTTAAGATTCCTTTAAATAATGTCAATTTTATGTCCAATAGTGTACTCTGTGTGTTTTCTTCTCAAGTAAAAGTCTAGGCCATGAAAATTTTTGAAAATTTTTTTTTCAAAATTTAACACAAGTTTTAGATGGAAAATGTAGCTTTTATACTAATGAAGAAATCTGTAACACTTCATCAACTATTAAAGTCAAAATTTAATTTTTTTTAACTATTTGGTGTCCAAAAAAGGCGGAAAATTACAATCATGGAAAATGCCTATTCAGGGAATATTTTGAAAAATTAAAATTTGGAACTTAGATTGAGGTTTGTTAATCATATTTTTTATAGAGAAGTCAAGGGGAAAAAACTTCATGGCCTAAAAGGTAGATGAACTTGTAATTTTATTGTTCTTCTCACTTTCAAATATTAACTGAAATTTCCATAGCATGTCTTGCAACATACATTAATACAATTTTTGGTACTTCTCATTGATGCACAGTAATCTTCTGCCATGATCTCATTATTTTAATGGATTAACAAACAGCCTACACAAGTTGAAGTATTTGTCATCCTTTTGAAAAATTCAAATAGACATGACAAAGTATAACTGTTCATATCTCTTTTTAAAGGCTTTCTGCATGGGTTTAGACAGAAAAGATATTTTTCTTAAGTATTTTACCTTCAGTGCTATTTTAAGATGCTAGATTATGGAAAACAGGAAGTAACACCATTTTCTCTAAGGTTTAAACACACAAAATAAGACAACTTTTTAGTTGGACCATTTTCTCTTAATACACAATACAGTATCAAGCTAGTAGTTTTATTTACAGTTGGTTTAGTCTTTATACATTTAAAATACTGTTTGATTAACCTTTATCCTGCCGGTGGCAAGTGATGCGACCAGTGCAGATCAGGATCAGCCTGTACATCCATGCAGTCTGATCATGGTCTGCACTCTTCGCTATTCAATCAGTAAATGTTTTAGTGAAATCCCCTTTGAATAATAAGTGGTACTGCCTAAACTGTATAATCGACCAGTCCATTTTAGAAATTTAGCAGGGTAAAGGTTAAGATGACAGATTATGGAGAACAAGAAGTAACTCAATTTTCTCTAGGTTTAAACGGACGTGCAGGCTGATCTTTGTCTGCACTGACAGAATCACTTGCAGCTAATAGGCTATAAGGTTTAAGTGATTTAATAGTAGGTAGATTTTAATAACAGACCAGAAGTTACCCATATTGAGAAACCAAAGTAAAGTTTCAAATTTTATGATAGTTAAATTTATCTTCTTTTTTTTGGTCAGCATGACAAGTAGTTTTAAATTAGCAGACTGTTTTCCTTTTTGTTATATATTTTGAACGTGTTACACCCAGTATATTATTACTACACATATATAATTATTTCTGTCAGTCTGTTATACTAATGTTTCCACCAATATGGTACCTTATATATTGTTCACCCAGTATATTGTCGTTGACTGCAAATCTTTTCAAAGAATAGTAACAAAATGAATATGACAGACATTTTACCATTATGGTCTATGTACACTTGTTACCAAGAAATAAATTTATTATACCACAGTTTATGTTGGCTTTTTTATTATGCCCATTACACCTATACAAAGAAGAAGAGAGTACATATATTTTTGCTCAGGTCAGCAGTCTATGTTTTGGGCAGTTGTTTGACTATTTGGTCGATTTCCGTCATCTTTCCGTTCGTCGTCCACAATTACATTCTTCCTTATTCAATATGCCAATTTCAACCAATTCGCAGGTAGGTTCCTTCAAATCTATGTCAGCCATACTGAAATCTGGAAAATCCGAAAATATCTTTTTAGAAACCGCTTTCCCGATCTTATAGCTCACCTGAATTTTTAAAATAAGCAGATGGTCCGGCGTCTGTTGTCAACATTTATACTTAAACCTCTTTTTCTTTGAAACTACAGATCAGAATTACACTAAAGTTTGGTGTGTCTCTTTCATTTTTAGCTCCTGATATTTGAATTTTGAAAAAGAATTGCTTCCTCACACCAATACTTAATGAAAAGGATCCAAAGAACCACGGCGCTAATTTAATTGTATCAAGGTTTTGCAGCGATATCATTGTGAAAATAGTGCCGATCTGTCAAAGTAAAATGTGGTTTCTGCCATTTCTGTATGATAAGCAAAAATTAATGTTTTGCTGCTATTCAACTTAAGTAAACGATAAAAACTGATTAACTGATTAAGTACCATATATTTTCTAATGATATAAAGTGGAAATACGTTTATATGCATACAGTGGAAGACCGGTGCGCCATGCTAATTGCCAAAAGCTAAATGACAAATAGGTAAGGCCAGATGCCAATCACATAAATGCCAACTTGAATACTAAATGCCAAATGCTACATTCCAAATGTGCTATGTTACGTATACTTAATGTTAAATAATAATTGTCGAATAGCTAATGCATCTTGCTAATCGTCATATTCTTTACGTTTATGAGTAAATGATCTATATAAAAAATTATCTTTACTAATGAATGCATCTTTTAATTGTATAAAAACACATAATGCTCTACTAGTTTAATTTTATACTTCTTTGTTTGAAACAAGAAAAATGTTAATCGCCCGCGGCAGCATGACATTAAAAGTTTACCCTAAAATATTTAGAAAAAATAATAGAGAAAGGCCAATAATACCTAAAGAATGCATTCTTATACTGATATATTCAGCGCTTTTTTTTATAAACAGTCACTAATTAACATTTAGCATTTGGTTAATAGTATTCTGCATTTAGCAATTAGCATATTGCAGCGGCCTTCCATAGCACAGAAAATGAAGAAGACATATTTTAAATACTAGTACTAGTATTTTCAAAATCTTGGAGAAAGCTGTTTATACATTTCTGTTCAAGCTTTTCTCAGATTGTTAGGTACCTTATTGATGATAAAATGATTTTTTTAGGGTTTTCATTACTTCATAAGCTTAACTAATTAAAAATTGCAATATAATAGGCATGATAATTAACATCGAACTTATTAAGCTTTTCTCTAATCTCTCAAATGTGATACCGTTTCCACAGTGCTGTTTTAGGAACGTTACGGTCGAACCAAAGCAGCACTGAGTATATACGATCTCTTACGTTTTCTAATACATTCAAGAAGGGATTTTAGTAAAAGTAAGTATGATTTTAGATTAAATTTAAAATAAAGTATTTGTGATACGAAATTTGATCAAGCAATAATGACAGACGTATATAATGAAAAAGAAACAAGAGAAGTTCATATCCAAATACCTTGGTCTATTATAACTATTCTTTGAAATTATCATAAAAATATTCAAGAGATGTTAAACTTATGATGTGCGGAAATTGTTAAGTTTGTGCATACGAGTATATATATTTAGTTTTTCCGCTTTACTATATCTTAAAGATACATATACTTAAATTGGTTCGAAAAAAATGGCTTTACCAGCGAAATTTTTATGACAATTGCGGGAGGAAAAGGACTGGGTTTTGAAGATTTATTTTAGGTGTGAGAGTACGAAAAGCTGTTAATATCGGTTGAAGGTCAATTATTCGAATCCTCCTTTGTCTCATATAAAAAAACGACACCTTCATGTCGTCTTTACGTATCTTTATAGAACCACTTTTTCCTACGCCTATTTTTCATAAAAGTTCTGTCATAAATTAACGAAACAATCAAAAAGAAAAAAGGGATTGAATAGATGTAAATGCCAGTCAGTTGTGATCAGTGCTCCCATTAAAAATGGCGCATATTTGCTCTTCTTTGCCTAATAAACCCTACTTTCCGTTTCGATGTAAAAACTTGCCATAGTTCGAGCATAATCATAAAAACTGTTTCATCTAATACCCCAGTCACACATACGGCGCGGATAGCTACGTCTAGCCACGGATAGGAACGTAGTAATCCGTATCGATTCGTATCGATCCGTACCTGAGCCGTACCTTAACGTAGTAACCCGTATTAATCCGTACCAATCCGTACGGCTCAGGTACGGATCGATACGGATTACTACGTTTCTATCCAAAGCTAAACGTAGCTATCCGCGCCGTATGTGTGACTGTGGTATTATGCAGGATGTATTCTAGCAGTGAATTTGTGGGATAAAAGCACTCGTCCCAAACGAATTTGCGCAAAAAAATGGAAAAATAAGGGACTTTTTTAGACTACACCATGGAAGCATTTTTCCCGACCGAATTACTGCCCTTATTGGATATGTTGCAATGGTACTAATATCAGGAGAAAAATAAGAAACGTTCCAAAATAGAGTATCACCTACATGTTATTTTGTCAGTACCTATACGAAGACAGATGCCAGCCTGTCGAAATATCTAAGCATGTCTTGTTCTAGAAAGCAAAGTTACGGAAAAATAAGCATTCAAAAAAAAGCTCAAATTGCACAAATCTACAAAATGCGCAACTTACGGGATAAGAAAATGTGTAATCGGATATGTGGAAGTTTTGTTATTTCTAAGCAGGCTATGTATCTCTTCCACTGAAGTTAATCATAGGGGCATAGATGGTTGTGCTATATAAAAAATCACAATGATTGTGAGGAATTAAAATCATTAGGCGCATAAGTGAGTGCTCATTTGTAGGCAATCATCTGGCGATCTCATCAGCTCAGGACTGAAGGGCTGATTATATCTGAATCAATAGCAAAGTCAAAATTGAGTTAGCATCCAAGATAATTCAATTTTCATGACAATATAACTATAAAATTATGCGCCATGGACACAGTGCCATTACCTTTGAATCAGACCTTATAACATAATTTTATATAAAGAAAAACATGAAATAATATTTACATAATAATAATAATAATAATAATAATAATAATAATAATAATAATGATAATAATGAAACATTAAAGAAGTGTTTGTAAAAAAGTATTTTTGTGATCTTTTCCAACTAGACCCTTTCATATTCAAAATATACATTCAACTTTAAGGACATTTCGACACTTTTTACAGCCAACTATCTGCTTCGTATGAATATATACTTTACAAACTCTGTTGATATAATGGAAAGATGAGTTAGGCACTTTATGATATTTAGCTTTAGAAATATACATAATACTGAACAATGAATGATATTTTTTTGCAGATGATTTTCAGTTTTAATGTAATTATCCAAAACCACATGTATCTTCTAGATCAGAAAAAAATCCTTCAAATCTTAAATCATACCAGAACGTCGCTTCATAAATATTTCTATATGATGGGATAACTGTGTACCTTAATGGCACTAACCTCCAGATTTGGCTAAAAATAATATTTCCATTCTTTCAAATTGAAGTTTTGTCGGTCATATCATGAACAAAAGAATATGAGTTTTTGTTCATAAAATATTTATTTAAAATTGTAAATCAAGGAAATAAGATGACCGCCCCGTGAATCGAACCCCCGGGCCACCGCAGCAATAAAGACATTTTTCCATCGCCGTAACCAATAATGCTATAGTGGAATTAGTGTTAGTGAACTCTAACTACAAAAGATAGATGGTTACACATAATCGCAACAGTTTATCAGGAGTACAGCGTTACCAACGCTTTTTGATTTTCAGGGTAAAATGTTGTAAAAACAACAGTTTGTCAGTAATTATGTTTTAAACCCGTTTAGCATTTATTTCGAGATATTTGAAAAATGCTTTTGTTTGTTGTTGAACGTTCATGGGGCCAGTCCCTTTAAATAGCTCGAGCAATGATTTGCTTGTAGTATCGTACGCCTGGTTGATCTGTGATTAAATACTTATATAAGTGAATATATTCCTGTTTTCTCTAGATCTAGCACGTGTCTGTTAAATACTTATAGATAAAACCATGGCTCTGGATATGTCAGACATAGATTCACTAGATGAAGATCTACGGGATGATTATACACCACTTTACTTCTGCTCTGGCTTACTTGCGGTCTTGTTCTTACTGAGTACGCTAGCTTTAACTCCAGCAGGTCTTTTCACTAATCACTGGGCTTCAGAAACAAACAAAAATATTTATCACGACGAACGGGATGTAACCTGGCATGGTAATTAATGTTATTTTTTTTTCTTTTGCTATAGATCCGTTACATTTTCAATCAAAATATAGAATACTGCTGCAGTAACACATCTTACTACTCATTAATCTGTCTAACTTCTTTTTATTTAAATTATGTCGATAAAATGTTATAAATATCGTTTCTACAATAGCTATGATCACTACCCAACCATTTAAGCTCATTTAAATGTTTACTTTTGACCGTAAAACGAATCTATGAATTAAACTTTCAGGGATAAAAGATGAAGTTGTTTATATATTTGAAGTGACAGCATTTAGTTTCATATTTGTGCCTCTCAAATGCATATTGTATGTACCATGCTGCTGCGATGACTGGTGTGCAGGGATATTTACGGTTTTAATGATGTGCTACGGTGTTTCTGGTAACTGTTCTTTGAAAGAATAGACACATTATTATTTAATAAGTTTGCAGTTTTATCATTTTTATCAATTATTCCTTTAAAATGTGTTCTAACAGTTCTTTATTTACTCCATAGTGTGTTATTTGTTAATGTTATGACAGCCTGTAAAAACGCTGCACTTAAGAACGCATACTCGACTTTTCGACAACTTCTTGTTATGTAACTTTTTTATTATCACAATTTATTACAAATTGAATATTTACACAACCAAATGTTTAAAATGTTGTATTAATTTGAATAGTGACAGCTATTCTACTTGTCACAACTCGGTTAAAATTGTGCGTGCAATAATCATTGCATATGGAGCTTTAAATAAGGATCACTCGTCAGCGTAGTCAGCAAATGAAATGGCTAAGTTTGTTGTAATTTATACAAAGAAAAATACTTAATGTTTTCAACTTTTCAGCTTTTTTCAGCTTCGTAGGATGTTTGATACACGCCAGTCAGTACTCTACGTCTCAGCTCGGTTATTCTTTCTATCTTTGTTTAACGCCCGGAATCCTTTTACTGCTGTTTATTGTCTTCTTCATAATATTGCAAGTCGCTGAAAATCAGAGTAACAAAGTAACTGTTAAGATCAACACCTCTAGTTCTGTGAGTATCCGACAGTCTGTGGAACCATCAAGTGTAAGCCACAGACAAGCGCCAATGGATGCACGTAATGTTGGTACAAGTGTGTTTGCCATAATGCCAGCACATGGTCAAGTTTCAGGACGGCCACCAGCATACAACGAAGTACCAGGTATCAGAAAGTTCTTCAAAAAGCCTAACCTCTAGATAAAAAGATAACAGAAAAAAGTATCACGTGCGCTGCACATATATAACAAATGGCTTTATGATAAAGATATTCCTAATTTGCGTGAAGTTTTCATGTCATCTCGAATTTAAAGGAACCGATAATGCTTTAGAGTAATATGTGTGTGTGCACCAGTAGAAATACGTTAGCCGTACGTTTGCAAATCGAAATGCTTTTTATTTAAAGTCGATATTCTTCTGTTTTCATCGCATGACTATGGTTCCATTTAGGTTTTGTTTTACTTGCACACACTGCGACGTATATATAGACGGGACTTCAAATTTACTTCGACACAAAAGAAGTAGAAATGTATCAAATTTGAATTAAACGGAGTGAAATTACAAACAATAAAAAGGACTTTTGACGGGATTTGAAACATTATCCGAGATAGCAAGAAATTTTCGACATATTCGTGTTGGAGATCATACCGAGTTCATTTGCGCTCAGTGTTTTATTTGCCAGTTATTTTTAGTTATTTTGCATGTCATAATTTCTTAACTTTTGTATTATGCTTGTTTGCTCAAGTTGAATAAAGTTGGACCCTAATGTGGAGGAATCGTTGAAAACAAATCTTACTTGAAACAGTCTGAGTTTTTATTAATAGAAGTTCCTGAATTTTCTTTTCAATATCCGATCAATGCCGAAAAGATATCAAAAAAATGTTAATTTCTAGAAATAGCAGCAGCCATATTGAAGTTTAGAAATGTAGCTGCACTCTTGAAAAATGTAAATATCCATCAAAGACTCCTAGAAATGAAAAAGATTGTATTTGTTTGATCTTTACCATTATGTCTCGAAATAAGACCCATATTGAAAGTATGTTATATTAAAATTTGTTATTTTTTACATCGCCTTGAAAACAAAACAACTGTGATATTTATGTATTTTAAAAGTCTATAACTTTCTCATTGTCCGACAAATATGAAATTAAATCACAACTGTTACACATTAAATTTAATGAATACTATAAATTTATTTGTTTTAAAGTTCAATTGCTCATACATGTAAAACAGACTACTGGCAAGATAAGCAATTGAATTTTAGTGATGGGCAAAACGGTTGCATATATTCGCATCTTCATATATCGTGTAACTTTAGATTTTAAAGTAGGATTCTAATTTGATCAGCTTATTTTTCTTTTCTTTAATAAAAATACATAGATGAAGTACATATTCCATAAAAAATACACCAGAGTATAAAAGGAGCAAAAAGGGGGAAGTGGGGCGGAGGAAAACGCTTACAAGAAACAAGAAAACATACGCAACACACAATACAAGACAGACAAAACAACCATTTGAAAATAGGGGCATCGCCTTGGAACCAGAGTATACCAAAGCAAATCGAGTATTCGTGTAGTAAAAATCTGCATAAATTTTAAATAGTTATAAAATGGTGTTTGCATTTTTGAAAATTTTGGGCGAGCCTTATCAGTTGAGTGTCAATCATTACGGTTTGTGAAAATAAATACAGTGTGTAGTTTATTCTGATAATCTTATGTTAGTGTTTGAACTACGCCAATTAATATCAAACAGTTTTAAATCAGCGTTTTCGTGCAATCGAATTAACAATCGGTATTTTCAACTACATTTTAGTTGAATTCAATACTTGATATCGGTAAAGATAAGAACACTGTAGATAAGATAACCTGTATATATCCAGCAACTCAAGTTGAAGAGATAAAAAGGAACATTAATTGAACAAGTTGGTTGACAAGTGCTACCGGAGGACATCAAAGCTCGGCTATTTAAGACCTTTATTGATATAAAAAGTGAAATTAATTAATGTAATGACATAAACAAATACAAAAGGGCAAACATTTTGCATAATTGAGAGTCAACTCCCCTATCTTACTTACCTTATTAATACTACGAGTTATCAGTTTATATTCAAAATTTCTATATCTAAAAAGGGATTGAACCTAACTAAAACAACTTATAATTATAAAACTTGTACATAGCATGTCAGATTACACCAGTGAAAAGTTTCTATTCATTCCAAGTAGATACAAGGTAAAATACAAAATATTGAAGCCTTATTACCGAGGTAATCAACTATAATGGCGTGGGGTTGGGGTGGTAGAATTAGTAAAGATTAAATTTCTTCGGGTACAGTCCTTACGTGCAAAAGTGGATTGGGCAACACTGTAAATTGCTCGGAATTCCTTTCATTTGACTAATATACTGATAACAATAATCTCTATGATGTTTATAAGGTTTTCCTACGATTTGACTTATTGACCTTGCGTTTGACCTCAGACGATCGATATTCAAAACTGATACAGATTTCGTAATGGAAACCTCTCTGACTCGAAGTTGAAGCTTTCACAAAGATCAGATAAAGACAGCGCCTCGGTAGTGATAAGTTGACATACTAGTATATATTGTTTGACTCCAAATAACCATCTTTGCTTTGAAGCAAGAACTGCAAAAAGCTGGTCGTGACTGGCAAATTAACCGTTTTAATTGTGATGTGGGTCGTTCATAGGTAAAGGTCCCGTTGACATTGAGCTAAAGATCGGTTTCCGATAGATAACTGACGGAAACATTTTCTTAAAGTCGTCAAAATTCGAAGCATAATTGTTTGTTGTCAGTAAATGATGCCTTTTAGTTTGGAGGCAGTGGTACTCGGGTAAAGGACGTAATGACTTTGAGACGCAAACGGGTTTTACTTAATAACTTATGAATGATTTGGTCTTCAGTCTTTCAACTTTAAAGGATGATTTCCATGGTTTAGATTGGCTCTGTCATTTTGGGGGTTAATAGATTGAATATCAATGTTATAGTAACCTAGAGACCGTAAAAAATAACTTTACTCTGCTAAATTTCTTACAGGTACTGGACCAGCATTCAATTTGGACAGTGCCATTTATCATTCGAAGGGGTTTTCACGAAAAGTTTCTGACTGAATAGCGAACAGTGCAGACCGTGATCAGCCTACACGAATGTGCAGGATGATCTTGGTCTGCTCTGGTCGTAAAGGCAGAATCAATTGCCACCAAAAGTTAAACTCTGTAACTAAAGAACGCTTTCGTCTACATTTATCAAACTTCCTGTGATAACAGATTGTCTTAAGTATGTTCAATCTTCATAAGATGATTCCCTGTGGCCGTTAGATGCTTCTTGTGTCTGGAGGTCAGTAGGTCAAAGGTAAAGGCCACAATGACCTTGAAACGGAAAATTTTGTTTTGTTCTAAGACCCCTTAAATCAAAAGTCACATAATGAGTACATTAAGGTGTTGGCCGCTGAAAGGTTTTTGGTGCTTTCCGGAATATAAAACAACTTTGTTGCCAATATTTTGTGGCAAACTAGAGACGTATCCTGAAATAGAAAAAGTGGAAACTTTACAGGTCGCTCAAGACGAAAATGTTGCAAGCTCGGTTTGATTGAGCCTGTTCATGGACGGTAGTGGAAATGCATGCTACCGTCCACGCCCTCTAGCCCCGGGTTGAGCAGAACGCAACATTTAAATATGCTAAAAGTACAAAAAGCAATTTAAACTCTCTTTACGCTCGAAAAACCAACTGCAATTGTTGAGTGAACATCGTTTGTCAGTCCTAATCCTGAACATGTTATATTAATGCAATGAGAGTTACCTGCAGGATGACACAGTCAGGCTTCAAACAGTCCCTTAGTTGTTATCTTTAATTTTCACATATTTCTAGCTTTTATTCATATTGGATAATACTGAATAAAAATATCAGATGTTTGATGCCCTGGCGGGGGGAACTTTGACAGAAGGCTTAGTGTCAATCGTCTACCACCTACGTGTTGTGTGGATAATTTGTCGGTTACATGCGTTGTTCGAGTTAAGTTTGAAATATTTCGTTTGATATATATTTTATTGTATTTGTTATAAGGCATATACAATAATATCAACACAAAAGTAACACAAATGAATTAAAATATGAGATTTTGCATTATGAGTTGTTGATCATTCATTATAATAATATCTCAACAACATTTAATATTGTGCCATTTTCACCTATAGGTGAACCAAGCCCTTTCGACTGCAGAGATCTGCCAGCCTTGTTTGAAGCTGAACTATATAATTTGAAGATAAAAGTAATGGAAAATGGATAAGTTGAATTAAGAGCTTCTTCGCTTAAAATATTTTAATTACGATTATTTTCGCATTGCCTAGCAGACATTCTGACATTTATTTTATGTTTGCTTGTTGTGTATTCTTTTCAATTTTAGAGAAAGAATGAAAGTCTTTTCCTGTATTTCTTCTACAAATAGTGTACAAAATCACTCCCTGGAGTACTGTGCAGGGTATATGCAACAAAATCTCTTGTGCGACATAGGCCTACAAATATGCAGGTTAAACACACTAATTAATAATATATTACATGCTCTACTTTGTACTGCTGTTCGAGGACGATGCTGAATGCATTAATTGCGCTCACAGACACATTAAGATTTGGAATCTGCGCCCAAATGACCGTCATCGATATTGTTCAAACTTGGTCACGCAAATTATAACAAATATAATCAAGTAAATAAAAAAATAAATGATATTTGAACAGAGATAAAATTTTACTTTTAACTTCAAACTATAATAATGAGATGAAGAATGTATGACACAAAATTCAAATAATTACTAATAGGTGTTAAAATTATTTAAAAGCCGATACTGGCGTTTCACACAAGAATACCTTATGCAACATTCCTGTTACGTTCTTTATAATATTTTATTGTGTTAAATCGGTTAACTTAAAAAGCTGGAGATGAATATCACTAATTTGATAGTCTTGTTGGATCGATAGTACACTATGATGGTCACTGATCAACTGATCTCTAACATAATAAGAGTCATCTACTGAATATAAGCAATCATCGTTTAGAATTTGACGGCTGTACTTCAAATTGAACGGTAAAATTTACCAGCATCGAGGTCTTTTGTGACTTTGACCTTAGATATACTAGTACCGATACTCGAAATTAAATACAATCACCTGGCCAAAGGCTATCAGTTTGAAGACTGTAGACCTAAACGTTTTATAATTTTTCCTCGAAACCATGTACAGTCTCGAAATATTGACATTTATATTTGACCTTACTTACCGTGAACCGAAACCATAAGGAACATCTAGTGTCCACAGGCATTTATCCTGACGTTTGATAACTATATATGCTAAAACGATCCTTACATATTGAGCAAAGAGTATTGTCAGTCTCAAGATTACAATGAACTTGACCTTTTATCTCCTGATCTCCATAAGCAATTATTTTGAGACCAAGGTCTAGATATTTATCGAAAACCAAATGGTTTACTGACCGACCGAACGGACTTTAGGTTTGTAATGTTTGGTGTTAGCAAAAAAGTTTCAAGAACGATCATTTATTTGTCAGAATAATATTATATAAGCGGTTTTGCAGTAAATATATTTTGAATTTTGACAAGCGATTTAACAGGGCGTATTGGCCAATTCTGTCGGGAGAGCGTTGTTCTACGGATCGCGGGGTCGCAAGTTCGATCCCAGGGAGAGTTGTATGTTCTCCGTGATGATTTGATGAAAGACATTGTGTCTGAATTCATTTGTTCTCCACCTCTGATGATTCATGTAGAGAAGTTGGCAGTTCCTTGCGGAGAACAGGTTTGTACTGGTACAGAAGCTAGGAACTCTGGTTAGGTAAACAGCCCGCCGTTACATGTCTGCAATACTGTTGAAAACGGCCAAAATAATAATAGTAACAATAAAAGAATAAACAAATTAACAAAAAAATTAATACAATCTTTGGACCCGCTTAGCTCAGTAGGTAAGAGCATTGTTCTACGGATCGCGGGGTCGTGGGTTCGATCCTTGGGCGGGCATATGCTCTCCGTGGGTATTTGATAAACGACACTGTGTCTGAAATCATTAGTCCTCCGCCTCTAATTCATGTGGGAAAGTTGGCAGTTACTTGCGGAGAACCGGTTTGTACTAGAACAGAATCCATGAACACTTGTTAGGTTAACTACCCGCAGTTGCATGACTGAAATACTGTTGAAAAACGGCCCAAAACAAACAAAAACTTAAGAATTTCAAGACAAAAGAATATCGTTAAGGTATTGGACCCCTAACAGTAATGTTTAAAAATGGCATTTGCTTGTTTTAAAATTATTCTTAAAGTTGACCATGTTTCGCACTGTGTTACAAATTTTAAACTACTTTTACCGTGCCGTTTTTTTGTAAATTTTGTATAATTTATGGAATTTCCTCAAGCTCAAGTAGAGACATATTTCAATGTGATGGCGTTTATCTACAACGTTTGCAGATTATTCATTACAGCATTAATTTTGATAAAAGACACATCAAACTATTGTTGGTTGAGCAATTGTAAAACACAAAATAAAGCTGTTACTTCAGTAATATCATTTTTTCTAGGGTATCTCAAGTAAACATATTTAATGAGACAGAACTCTAACTCTAACACTGAAAAATTAATGCGAATCATGTGGGTCTATTTTAATTTTTTCTCTCCTCATTCAAAAAAAACCTTGGGGCAGAAGTAAAACCTACCTGAATTTCTTCCACATTGTAACAATATGTAATCTAAAGTAACAAGGCAAAATAGAGAACTTTTACCGCATACAACTCAGTACTTTAAAGATGTTTAGCTCTACCACTCCTGTTTCAGAGTTAAATTCACTTTGAACAGCAAAAATAGCTTATAAAATGAAAAATTTTCACTTTTGTACAATACATCCATAATAAGCCTGAAAGAAGTAAAAACTTACTAGGAAAAAAGGAAAATATGCAGAAAAAAAATTTGGTTCCAGTAGGGCTTAAACTTACGCCCCCACCCATACCTAATAATTGCATTCAAAGTAGGTTTATGGTAGGAACAAAATACTCTTCAAAAAGGAGGTACTCTATTACGGGTCCAATACCTTAAATGCAGTTGAAAACGACAACTATTGAAGATGCTACACATATCATCGGTAATTTTGCTATACTGAAAATATAAAAGAAATACAAACTTGCATTTAAAGTAGAAAATATTGATTTCCAAAAGAGACAATACATAATTGAATAGTTAGAAACATGTTAATTTCAATTTTACATATGAAATTATGATGCTATGTTATCAAATAGTGCATTATATATTACTTATGTTTAAGAAATAATAAGTTCCCAAACGTGGTTTATCGTAGAATATGAAACCCGAGTTTTTCGTTCTTATGCGTAAGAATATACCACGAAGGCCGTACGATAATTCACACTAGGGAACTTGTTATTTCGATTCTAACACGACATACTAGCATCTGTAGTGTTAGAAAAATAGTAACTACTTTCTACGACCGTACTAGGCCCCTCGATCGGTTGGCGTCAATGCACGCATTGCCAAGTGGTTTAATTCAGACTAACCCGAGATAGATTTTGCTCTACTTGTATGTCGGTTATTTACTGGTCGTGTTAGAATAATCAGTTAGTCAAATATATGCAAAATTCATGATAAAACAAATTCATATGCTAGATTTAACTAAAAAATAATAATATTTTATGTTCTTAACAGAAAATGTTGCAGCCGCATTTTAATCAAAGGCATTATAACCCTTTAAATATGAGTAATTGTCACCCCGGTAAAATATCAGATACAGTCCATCCATCATTTAATTCATACAGATTCGAAAAAAAGCAAATAATGCAAATGTTATTAAATGAGCCGTGCCATGGGAAAACCAACATAGTGGCTTTGCGACCAGCATGGATCCAGACCAGACTGCGCGTCAGGATCCATGCTGTTCGCTTTCAAAGCCTATTGCAATTAGAGAAACTGTTAGCGAACAGCATGGATCCTGACCAGACTGCGCGGATGCGCAGGCTGGTCTGGATCCATGCTGGTCGCAAAGCCACTATGTTGGTTTTCTCATGGCGCGGCTCAAATTACTTTTACATTTCGTGTATATTTATTTTAGACATTATAAAAGCATACAAAGACGGATCTATTTTAACGAAATTATTAATCAAAATCAAAATTACATCTAACAAACAAACAAACACCAAATAAACATAATTATAGGTTTAATACATCAAGTAGATAGTAAAACATATATAGGGTTATATGCAAATCATGTAACTAAAAGTATATCATTTAGATTTATATATATATATATATAAAAATCGGTCATTGTTAGATTTTTCTTGACGGGGCATGTGTGATGAAAACATTCTTTATCCTTATCAATTTACAACAACAGTACAGTGTTTAAAGCTGGGATTAAATCCACGACGGGAACATTATTACATGTTCTAATAATTTATGCTTGCCTCTGTTAAAACACTCTTACGCTAGAATGACGTCACTTTTAGGTGCGATGACGTCAAAGTTTTTATTGCGACAAAGAAAGAGCGCATCTAAATTCTATCTAATGTTTGAGATTAAGGGCATATTAGAATCGAAATAATTTATAGCACTAGCGTGCTTTAACACAATTTATACACTCGGGTGGCATACGTCGTTCAAATAATTTCTCTCGGGCTGCGCCCTCGTGAAATTATGAAATTATTACGCCCGACGTATAACCACCCATCGTGCATAAGTGTTAAAGCACTCTTTATTTCTTAAATATAAGGTAATTTAAGTGGTAACATACACACTTTCATAGCTTTCCCTAAATGGCCATGTAGATGTTCAGCCGTTTTTAAGGTCTTCAATAATCTTTCACTGGTTAAATGTGCGGAAGGAAATGTTTGGCTCGAGGGTGACTGTGTAGGTGATATTGAGGCCGAGTTACTGCAGAATAGTTACCCGGAAGTCAAATACTTCCATCTGCAACTTGAGCTAGTGATTGATTCTTTTCCTTGCATGCCGTATTCTTTAATCATTCAATAAAGATATATTTGCTTTTCTTTTTAGAAATATCTTTTATACTAGCATACGAATTTACGAATTATTAGTATAATACAGGACTTAAGACAGCCTACACTGTTGGCTGTGACTAACAAGAACTGGTGCGCCAGTGATATATTACAGATTCCGATAAATACCGGATTAACTAAATTTAAACGAAGAATATTTTAAATATATATATTTTGTTACCATGGTGATATTTACCCTAACCTTAAATCAGTATATTATGCATAATATACACTAAATGCGTGCAGACATGCACAAAAAAGAGAGAGTGATTTAACTGACAATAATTCAGGGCATGCGCAGAACTGCTGCACCAGGTCTGCAATGGGAAACATTCTACACTCTTGCAGCACTGCTAAAGCACTAGAATATCCAGTTCAGCATGCAAAAATAAAATGTCTAGTACGTACATGATCTGTGTCCAAAACAGTTTTCAGTAACCAGATTTGCTCTCTCTTTCCCTCATCCTGTTAAGGTATTGGACCCGTAATAAAGTACCTCCTTTCTGAAGAGTATTCAACTGCTACCATAAACCTACTTTGACATCTTAAAAATACTGAGTTACATGCGGTAAAAGTTCTCTATTTTGCCTTCATTCGTACATTACATATTGTGGAAGAAATGCAGGATAGTTTTACTTCCGCCCAAAGGTTATTTTTGAACAAAGTGAGCAAAATTCAAAACAGACCCACAGGATTTGATCTTATTTCTTTTGAATGTTGGAGTTAGAATTCTGTCTCATTAAATCTGTTTTTTGAGGCTCCCTAGAAAAAATGATATTTAAGTTTTATTTTGTGTTTTATAATTGTTTAACAATAGTTTGATGTGTCTTTATCAAAATTAATGCTGTAATGGATTCTCTGCAAACGTTTTAGATAAGGCCCAACACATTGAAATTTGTCTCTACTTGAGCTTGAGAAAATACCAAAAATTTATACAATTTACAACAACAACAAACAGAAAAAACAACAACGGCATTATAAAAATTGTCTAAAATTTGCAACACAGTGCGAAACATGGTCAGCTTTAAGAATATACCAAGCAAATGCCATTCTTTAAACATTTCTATTAGGGGTCCAATGCCTTAAGATTGTATTTTAGAAAATATACTAGCAACAGCTTTAGTGATAAAACTGAAGGTTAGCATTATATCTTGGCCACATCCGGTTCATTATATTAAGCAACGTCCAAGATTTATATAAAATAAATATAATTTGTACAGAAACTTAAATTACACAGACAGCGTGAAAGTAGAATGATAACATTTTAGAAGCATAAATATTCAAATCTGATGATCAGAATTATTAAATATTTACAAACTAAAAATTTATACAAATCGTAATAAATAATGATATTTGAATGTATTTCGTAAAAAAAGACAATTTATAGCTTTACTGGATATTAATACAATTATATCATAAGTATTCCCTCCCAGTTCATTTAAAAGAAAAAAACAAACAAACAAAAACAAGGAGAAATATCTTTATAGCCGCGCCATGAGAAAACCAACACAGTGGGTTTGCGACCAACATGGATCCTGACCAGACTGCGCGGATGCGTTCGCTAACATTTCAATGGGCTTTGAAAACGAACAGCATGTATACTGATCAGACTGCGCGGATGCTGGTCGCAAACACAGTATGTTGGTTTTCTCATGGCATGGCTCAATTATCTTTTTGACATGATATCGATTGTACTGAATTATTACGTTTTCCTCATTCATGCAGTGGGTTCATCTTGAGTGTGATGGTTTCAGCATCTCTTTGATCTCTTGCAACGTATAATTGATATGTTTGACTTCAATAGTTTGCGTTCGAACTCTTGCTTTTAGATTCTGATCAGTCTTCCATAGTTGTTTTTCTATTCTTGTTAATGTAGATCTAATTTCTTCCGTTTCATTAGACGGTAGTGTCTTCAAGTCTGCTTCAGATAAAAACCGTTCACATTTGTTCTGACCCTAAAATAATAATTATGTAAGACATTTGCATTAATAAAAAATATTTTTCTTTCAAAATAATTTGATTTATTTTTAGAGTAATAAATGTCACGTCCGTTGCCATGGAACCGTTACGCCCTCGCTCTTATCGTTATAAATTGGTACCCGTGATTATACAAGCCTGTAGCTAGTTACATTTGATATCGGTAAACAGTCTGTCAAACTTTCGTCTCGTGCAGCTAGTTGTCCATTTTTGTACGTTGGCTGAGCAAGTACATGTAAAATTGACAATTTTGCCCAACCGCCACACCCCAAAATGAGATTACAAATGTGCTGCATGCAATATTCTATTTTATAAAATGCGTTTCCGTCCAGTTTCAATATGACAATGATTATGACAAATGTTTATTTGATGTAGTGGCCACCGGCCGAAAATCAAAATATGCATGGGAAATGTGTTTTTCAAGCTGGGATTCAATCCACGACATGATGTAAGTTAATCTAAGTGGCAACATACACACTAGCTTTCCATTTTTCCATTGCGTATAAGGCGTCAGTAAATAGTACAACGTTTTATGCAGTAAATATTTAGTTAAAACTGCAGTGGAATATCACAGGTTTGATGCCAATCTTTAACAAAGTATTATGACTCGAAATTGCTTTGGGTCACTAGGTCCGGCTCTTATAGTCCGGTAGGACCTAGATTGCGTTGCATTGAATCAGTAAGTAGTACAAAGTTTCCTGCAGTAAATATTTCGTTAAGATTGCAGTGGAATATTACAGGTCTGATACAATTCTTTAATAAACTGTTATGACTCGAATTTGCTTCGGGTCACCAGATACGGCACGACCAAAAATTGCGTTGCGTTGCGTAAAAAGCATCAGTAAATTGTACAAAGTTTCGACAGTAGATAATTACTTGAGATTGCAGTAGAATAATACAGGTTTGATTGCCATTCTTTAATAAAGTGTTATGACTCAAAGTTGCTTTGGGTCACTAAGTCCGACTCTTATAGTGCGGTAGGACCTAGATTGCTTTATGTTGCGTACAAGGCATCGTTAAATAATATGAAGATTCTTACAGTAAATATTTAGAAATCTATTGTAAGACAGCAGTAGAATACCACAGTTTTGATGCCGTTCCCTAATTAAGTATTATGACCGATTTTTATAGTGTTAAGGACCTGGTTTGTTTAAGTTGTTGCATTGCATTGCAGTTACATATTTTCCACTGAGGTATGATTTTTGATTATTCGGACTGACTGGCATGTCACGCTTGGTCTCCTTCCCGTCGAGTGAATGTTTCATCAACTTGGTCGGAGCTATCGCGCCTACCCTATTAAGTTTAATTAGAGCGGCCGTTACAACCATCTTATTATAATATTATCCCATCTTGTTGTAATATTATTTAAGTGGAATTGAACCGTCAAACCAACTTGGCAGGAGCCTCTTTGCCTACCCTGTCTCGTTGAAAGTGAGTGAGTTGGGTTTTACAGCGAATCGACATAAAATGGTCATATACCGCCGAGAAGAAGTTATGTAAACGCCTACCGTAAAGCATAAACATTGATGTAAAAATGTAAAGCATACCCAAAAACATCCATGTAAAAACGTAAAACGTATCTAAAACATCCATGTAACAATGTAAAGCATATCTAAAATCAGTTATGTAAAAATATACGTGAGTGTTAAAATATCAGCCACAAACATAATAATATTGCAAGATGTAAACAAAAATATGAAATGTAAGATTTTTTGATATATTCCTATCTGCTTTAAAAATGAGAAAATATGAATATTCCATATTTCGGTTATAAAATAACTGTAAAACAGAAAGCGAGTTGGAAAACATAATACATTTTTCTTCACTAATTTTTATATAAAATTTGGAGTGAAAATGTTTTTAAGATTGAATTAGGTTTTAATTACTTAACGGATAACTTTATTTTTTTCATATGCATTTTTTGTTGTTGAGTATGTTCAGAATTATTGGCAAGGCAGTTAATTTCTTTAACCTTCATCAGCCGGTTCTGTTGACATGAAAATAGTTATTGATTATTTAACTCATGGTCACTTTATCTCCTTAGATTTGTTATTATGATAGAATTGTTTGCAAGGTAATTATTAAACATATAGAGGAGGCTGTGTGTGTTTATTTTTATTTCGAGTAATTTCAAATAATCAAACATGATCTTGAGGATGTCTAACGAATAAATTAAGCGTAATGTAAGACGAAACGTTATTTCTTACATAATCAACGTAAGCAAGCGTACCTTTAAATTTTCCAAACAAACGTTCTTGTTTCAGCAACAACAACAACAACAACAACAGTTGATCTGGCCTACTAACCTAGTTTTTGACCCCACATGACAAAGAATTGAACTTGACCAAAAGATCATCAAGACAAAAAATCTGACTAAAAAGATTTGGTTACAACTGCGGCCTCTAGAGCGTTCACAAGTTTTTCCTTTGTTTTGATCGGTGACCTAGGTTTTGACCCCACATGACCCAGATTAGAACTTGACCTATAGATTATCAAAACAAAAATTCTGACTACCTCTCATGAGTTTCAATCTTAAATTATGGTCTCTAGAGTGTTGAAAATATTTTCCTTTGATCTGGCCTAGTGGCCTAGTTTTGGCCCCACTTAACCCAGATTCGAACTTGACATAGAAATGATTAAGACAAACATTCTAACCAAGTTTCATAAAGACTGGGACACAAATGTGGCCTCTAAAGTGTTCACAGACGTTTCCTTCTATTTGACCAGGTGACATAGTTTTTGACCCCACATGACCCAGATTCAAACTTGACCTCGAAATCATCAAGTCAAACTTTCTGAGTAAGTTTCAAAAATATTGGATCACAACTGTGGCCTCTAGAGTGTTCATAAGCTATTCCTTTGATATGGCCATGTGACCTAGTTTTTAATTCAACATGACCCAGTTTCAAACTTGACCTAGAGATCACTAATACTAAAATTCTGAACAGGTTTCATAAAGATTGGGGCACAGATTTGGTCTCTAGACTGTTTCCAAGCTATTTATTTGATCTGATTTACTGAACTATTTTTGACCCCGCATAATCTAGTTTTAAACTGGACCTAGAGATCACCAAGACTAACATTCTGACAAAGTTTCTTTAAGATTAGGGGACGAATATGGTCTATAGAGTGTTCACAAGTTTTTCCTTGGATCTGACCTACTGACCTAGTTTTTGTCCCCACATGACATAGTTTCAAACTTAACATAGAGATCATAAAGATTAACATTCTGACCATGTTTCATAATATTTGGTCAAAAATGTGGACTCTAGTGTGTTCGAAGGCTTTTCCTTTGATCTGACTTACAATCTGACCAAGTTACATAAAGATTGGGTTAAAAATGTGCCTCTTGAATCTTCACAAACTTTTCTTTTGATCCCATATAAGCTTGTTTTAAACTTAACCTAGGAAACACCAAGGCTAACTTTCTGACCAAGTTTCATAAAGATTGAGTCAAAAATGTGGCCTCTAAAGTGTTCACAAGGTTTTCCTTTGATCTGACCTACTTACCTAGTTTTTGACCCCACATATCCCAGTCTCAAACTTAACCTAGAAATCATCGAGACTTACATTGACTAAGTTTCATAAAAATTGGGTTAAAATGTGGTCTTTAGACTGACATTCTCACCAAGTTTCATAACGATTTGGTTACAAATGTGGCCTCTAGAATGAATGTTCA